>NC_046614.1:1052911-1320420 GCF_900324465.2 Anabas testudineus | reverse complement strand
AGTACCTTAAAGCTCACATTATGCAAATTATATTTTTCAGGGACCCAATGCCTGTTCCAGCTCAGTCCAGACACCACCCATGACAACCTCGGCAGAAAACTTGTGCAACAGCTCACTTTTTGGATATATGAACAAACACAGAAGTCTCCCTTCCTCCTCCCATCCTCTCAGGATCAGAACTAACTGAAGATTTATTTGTTTTTTGACAAGCAAGCAAACATTTATGACTACTGTTTACTGTTGTACCATTTTGGTCCTGAGAAAAAGTGACATTAAGTATGAGACACACATAGTGTTATTATCTGATGATCTGCTATTATGGGATAATGTGATGGTTCATTGATCATAAATCTGCTGCTGAACCCCTTAAAGAGAGAGTTTCAGTTTCCTTACATGTTTGTGACTGATAGTAAACATTTGCCACTCCTATATGAAAATATCTATTTGATTTTAGAGTAGAAAACTCCTCCAAAATCTGTTTTATAGTCTGTTTTTATACTTTAAGTGATGCCACCTAGTTGCTCATACTTCCAGGACGCCTGCTCCTCCAGAGCAACGCCACACGGCATAATTTTCAGAGAAATGTTACAACAGAGAAAGAGGAGGGACATTACTGTACAGTACTGTATGTATTAGTTATGCATTTTCATCTTGTTTCTGCTGAGACAACAACCAAAAACCCATTTTTCCAGTGTTTCTATTTTTACTAAGACTAAGTTAAAGGAAAGAACAGCTAGAGAATAGCAAACAGTAAGTAAAATAAACATAAAATAATTGTATTAGCTAATTAAACTAATAAAGCAAGTCAGAAAACACTAGTCAAAGCAGGAGTCATTATCAGATCAAGTGTTGTTTTCCTTCAACTGAAACATGTTTGACTCACACAGACATGTCGCTCCCTCACTTCACATTATCCAGGGAGATGTGTCTTAACTCACATGAGTGCTTTGACTTCATGTGCTATTGCGCTGCCTCTGAAACATTCTTCATGTTCAATCTGAACACACCATTAACACTAGACACATCTGTGTACTGTAATTGTTTTGAGGGAAAAAATCATTAGAGAAGATAAAAAAATAAAACACATGGTTTGTGATTCACGATGCAGTGAATGAAGTTTTCTCTTCTGTCTTTGACTATGAAATGGAACATAAACAGCAGAACATCTTTACTGTATTGACCATACCATCATATGTGTCTAATGATAGATAGAATGTCATTGTTAAAGCTGAAGGCTTCAGCTCACTGCCCATCAGAGGCAGATGATGAAGAGTGCTGATATGGTAAATCATACCATACCAATATAATACTGGACACAGTCAAGTCTATTCTCCACGCCTGATATCCACTGTACATCTAAAGAGAACCAATAGACATCAAAATCAATATTCCAACTATGCAATACTGTGACAGAATCTCTTTAACAATTAAACCTAAATATCACCAAGCACAAGATTTACAGTATGTATTAGAACTGTAAACAGATTCCTATTCCAGTATTGTACAGCTATGGCAAACAGCAAGTTTCTGTTCCAAGTAGAGCACACAGTACGGTAGTGGTGCGCTACCTCACAGTACGGTAGTGGTGCCGCTACCTCACAACCTCATTCGTCCATTCAGTCCATCCAGGCATCAACATGAGATACATGACAGAATTATAAAGGAGAGTGAGATGGGAGAGAGGTGAGGGGCTGCATATTAACAGCTGTCCACTACACCATATTTTTCTATGGTTGCATAGCTAATCAGAAGTAGCTGGGAGGAGCTACTGCATATGGAATCATATACATACAGTAGTAACCTGAATAAAGGAGGATACACATAAACCAACCACAAACGTACCTGCTGGGAAATCTGTACACCTCAGTGCCAATGAACTCTCTATCTGTGAACTGTTACTAAGACATACAGGTTCTATGTACTGAATCAAAGATCAACTGATCAAACGGTTTACTTTCAGCTCACGTTGTCTTGTGTTAAAAGTTGCATTAGCACAAAGAGTACAGCCAAGAATACAGCTGAGCGCCGTCATGCACATGTTCTAGCCCGTAGCCTGTATTTATACCCAAAAGAACAGCATGGACACCCAATCAAAACAAACTGGCTGTGAATCTGTTCAAACTGTCTCCGAACGTGCTTGACATGCAAATTTTCAAAATATGACTGATAAAATGTATTTGAATATTCTGCTGGGCAGAATTATCCTATAGGGGCAACACACAGAAGGAATGGATCTTTTAAACATAATTTAGTCCAGCGTAATGATTTCAATTTAAATACAAACACTAGTGTCTTTGTCATGTTTTACCCTCATTTAATCATGTTTAGAATATGATTTGACTTATCAATGTCCTGACCATGTTTAATGTTTCAATGTTTATTTTATTCTACGTTATTCAGAGTACAGAAAACACTTTAAAATGACTGTATGAGATGCATTTAAGTCTCATAGTCTCTCATAGTCTCATCCCAGAGGCCGCTCAAGGGTTGCATTCTTGTCATTTGAAAATGACAAGAATCTCTTTGTCATTGAGATTTTCTGCAAATGGGGTAGGTTAGCAAGGCAACACTGGACTTGCTAGTTGTGATTGCTAATAGTTTTCAAACCTTATTCACAATAATCTGTGTAACACAACTTACATATCAGCAGTTTAAACATGCATATAACACAGTTCCATGAAGCATAACAACACATGCATAGTTTGACGTATTCTTTGAAATGAATTGATTTATGTATGTGCATGTTTGCATATCTGTGCTGAACATCAATAAAGATTTTTTCAAAATACATTTTGTTAATTAATCACATAGACCCATGCAAAATCTGTATGGAAGATTAGTATGTGGTAAGTGTCTGACGTCTGAGCCAAACCAATCCGACCATACTGTCTAAAACTGTAAGCTGCAATCTTGGCCAGGTTTTTGCTTGAAAATGTAGTTGTCAACTATTGTCTACATACAACACATTTAACCCCCCACTCCCTTTGTCAGACATATTTTTCTACATCCTCCACTGTCTCGACCTTTCATATACTTACACTAAGTGTTGCAGTCATTGTAGCACAGATTCTCTCTAGTTATTCCTTTCCTTCCACTGGAGCTCAGGGGACAGGGAAACACTGTTCATGAAAGAGAATTATATACTAGAAAGACTTCAACTTTGGAAGATATGTACTTGATTTGATTAAAACGGAGAGTTGAAATTTCATGTCAGCTTTAGAGGCACATTTGGAAGAATTCTTACAGGAAAGAATCTATTCATGGCCAGTTTCAACAGGGCAAATGGTTACAAAGAGCAAAACCTCTTGACTGCTGTTTTAAGACTCACTTTAAAAACTGTGACTCTGTCAACCAACAGCATCACTGTACAAATGTGGTTCACAAAAAAAAAAACATGCAAAATGAGGCTCTGTCTGCAAGATTAACCACAGCTCACTGTAATATAAATAATAAAAACTGCTGACTTCTGATTTTATATAATATATGGCTGAGTGTTGAATCCCTCACAACACACAGTACAGCATATCTGAGCCAACATCTAAACTTGCAGTCACTGTAACTATCATTAATCAAATTGATTCTAACTTTTAAATAACTAATTATTCATCTTTTTTGTTTGTTTTTTAACTTACAGATGAAGCGACTTGTGTTGAGGCCACCTCTGTGTGAATTGTTATGTCTGCATAGGCCACGTACCATTTGGATGATCATGCAATGGTATGAGTGAACACAGTCAATATCAGCTCCGTCATATCTTCATTTTCACAAATAGCCCCTTGACTCAATAATGAACTGAATAGACTGCCACCTTGACCACGCTGATGACATTTTTTCAACTTTAACACAAACATCCATTTGGATGCAATGAAAATCTGATTTGATTTTAGTGGTGAGGTGTCAAAGGTCAAGCTCACTATGACCTCACATCTATCCCATTGTCATCAAGGCAATATCGCAACAGAGGTCAAGACCTGGGGGGAATTTTGTTACATCTGCCACAAAGATCCACTTGGACTCATGAAGGAACAGGTTAGAATTCCACTCTGCACAGACAAACTCTTCACATTCAGCAGATCTTAACCCATGAGCACCTACACCCCGGTCAAATGAAAGAACATCACCGGGCAGACTGCTGTTCATCTGTGCAGTAGAGTTCAGGGACCATAAAATCTGGCTTGCTTTGGTAACGTGTTGCCAACCTATAATTCTGCACTCCTCAGACTTGTCAGCAAGCTCAATTCATTACTGGTTTTAGTCTTTTTAAGATGATAATAATAAAATGAGAAAAGAATCACAGCTATACATTTACATCTCCCTTCAGTATACCAATTTAAAGAAAGCACAAAGACGTGCTGACACAGCATCCAGCACACATTTTAATATTTTGTTGGATCACCTTTAGCTTTCATTACAGCATGCAATCACAGTGTTATCGTTTCAATTAGCTATAAGATCTTGTATTGATGATGGGAGAGTTTGACCACTGCACAACACCTTCTCCAGCACATCCCAAAGATTCTCAATGGGGTAAAGGTCTGGACTCTATGGTGGCCAGTCCATGTTTAAAAATGATGTGTCTTGCTTCCTGAACCACTGTTTCACAATTTGAGCTCGATGAATCCTGACATTGTCATCTTGGAATTTGCCCATCAAGAAAGAGAAAATCCACAGCTGTAATAACCTGGTCGTTCAGTATATTCAGGTAGTCAGCTGACCTCATTCTTTGTACACATAACGTTGCTGAACCTGGACCTTATCCAACTGCAGCAACCCCAGATCATAGCACTGCCCCCACAGGCTTTTACAGTAAACACTAGGCATGATGGGTCCAAGTGTTTTTAATTGGTTTAAGAAATAGAAGTCCAAGCTAATTCTCTAATTCAATTTCTGTTTTACTGAGATTAGTTCTTCAGTAACATCCAAAGTACATTCAAAGCACAGACCAGAATTTCAAGGTCAGTACAACCTTATAACGCTTGTGTTATTGAAATAATGCTATGTATGCGACAGTGCATCCAGTCCCATAGTGGAGTAATGGAGCCCAGGGGTCAACACAATAGAAACATACAAACACAATATGGAAAAGAAAGGATCATGCAACCATATTGTATGCACGTACTGTGCGTCGCATGTTAAAATAGAAATTGGAGTGTGCATAATTTCTCTACTGTAGCCCAGACTCCAAGTAGATTTAATAATATGCAGATTAAAGGTGAATGTATAAACTGATTACTATGTTGCTGTTACACCCTCATTGTGATTATGTCCAATTAGTCTTATTCATTATATTAATCTTATTTTCTGTCCTGCTAGTTTTTTTTCCTTAGTACTTTGACAACTCTTTTATTGTTGATGCCAGTAATTAGAGAGTTATTGATGATGACTGAAACATTACTGCAGCTGATGGCATTTGTGTGAAGATAAGCACAGTTATTAATGCTCAGAAATAAGGACTGATAACCAGTGAATTTATGTCATTTTATTTAATTTATAATTTATAAATATATATATATATATATATTATAAATAATTATACATATAATAATTATAGAATTTATTATAATTTAGTCTTTTTTAATTATTTGTCCAGTCTGGTGGCTTCAATCTTGTTGATTTCAGTTGATTATGATGATTGATTAGTCAAACTCTACAGTTTAAGTATTCAGCTTTACATCATTTTATCATTTATTTATAATACAGTTATGTATAGTTTAAAAAGTGTTTACTTTGTTAAGGGGCATTTTAGATGCATTTTAGAGGTTTTAATGTGTGGGAAGCATCTCTGGCAAAATTCTAAATCACAACAAATCTTTCTGCACTGTAAACCTCCTCATGTTGAGTTTGCTAGAAATTTAATTTAAGCGACATCTTGAATGCACCGAAAGTTAATTTAATCTTTATAATGGTTTTCCTGTTATTATTTTTGTGATTGGAAACTATTCAATGTGTGTAATTTCATATGTTCACATTATGAATGCTTTCAAAATGCAAAAATTAAGAGTTTCTGATGAGTTTTAAGTCTGCACTCTGAAAAATTAAAAAAAAAAAAAACTAAAAACTAAAAAAAAAAAATTTTTAAACGGGCACTAAACCCCTGGTCAAATGAAGCTGCTGTTGTCAAATCCTCTGGCCCCTCCCAAATTGTGATGTTATAGACATTTGAGGGCCTGTTATTTATAATCTAGCCATAGGGGTTGCAAGCCAGTGACTTCTGTGCCGGTCCCAAGCCCGGATAAATAGAGAGGGTTGCGTCAGGAAGGGCATCCGGCGTAAAAATTGCCAAAATAACCATGCGAATCATTCACAAGACTTTCATACCGGATCGGTCGAGGCCCGGGTTAACAACGACCGCCACCGATGCTGTTAACCTACAGGGTGTCGGTGGAAATTTGACTACTGTTGGTCGAAGAAAGAGGGGAGGCAGAAGGGTTCGTGGTCAGAGAGAGAAGGGGAAAGGCAGGAACATAGATCTCAGAATAGGGACTCTTAACGTTGGTACGATGACAGGGAAAGGCAGAGAGCTGGCAGACATGATGGAGAGAAGAAAGGTAGATGTTCTGTGTGTGCAGGAGACAAGGTGGAAGGGCAGCAAGGCACGTAGTATCGGAGGAGGATACAAACTGTTCTACCATGGTGTTGATAGGAAGAGAAACGGGGTAGGAGTGATCTTGAACGGGGAGTTCGTGAACAGTGTTCTAGAGGTGAAAAGAGTCTCAGACAGGGTGATGAGCATAAAGCTAGAAATTGAAGGGGTGATGATGAATGTAGTCAGTGGGTATGCGCCACAGGTTGGCTGTGAGTTAGAAGAGAAGGAGAGATTCTGGAGTGAGTTTGATGAGGTCATAGAGAGTATCCCCAGAGGAGAGAGAGTTGTTGTTGGAGCAGACTTCAATGGGCATGTTGGTGAGGGCAACAGAGGTGATGAGGAGGTGATGGGCAGGTTTGGTGTAAAGGAAAGGATTCCGGAAGGACAGATGGTGGTGGACTTTGCTAAGAGGATGGAAATGGCTGTAGTCAACACTTACTTCCAGAAGCGAGAGGAACATAGAGTGACATACAGAAGTGGAGGTAGGAGTACGCAGGTGGACTACATCCTATGTAGACGAGGTCATTTGAGAGAGGTTAGTGACTGCAAAGTGGTGGTAGGAGAGAGTGTAGCCAGACAGCACCGCATGGTGGTGTGTAAGATGACTCTGGAGGTCAGGAAGAAGAAGAGAGGGAAGACAGAGAAGAAGACCAAGTGGTGGAAGCTAAAGAATGAAGAAACTTGTGAGGAATTCAGGCAGAAGTTGAGACAGGTTCTGGGTGGTCAGGATGAGCTTCCAGATGACTGGGAAACCACAGCAGAAGTTATCAGGGAAACAGGTAGGAAGGTGCTAGGTGTGTCATCTGGAAAGAGGAAAGAAGGTAAAGACACTTGGTGGTGGAATGAGGAAGTACAGGAATGCGTCCAGAGGAAGAAGTTAGCTAGAAGGAAGTGGGATGTAGAAAGGACTGAGGAAAGTAGACAGGAGTACAAGGAAGCGCAGCGTAGAGTGAAGAGGGAGGTGGCAAAGGCCAAACAGAAAGCTTACGATGAGCTGTATGACAGGTTAGACACAAAGGAAGGAGAGAAGGACTTGTACAGGCTAGCCAGACAGAGAGATAGAGATGGGAAGGATGTGCAACAGGTAAGGGTGATTAAGGACAGAGATGGAAAGGTACTAACAACCCAGGAGAGTGTGCAGAAAAGATGGAAGGAGTATTTTGAGGAGCTGATGAACGAGGAAAATGACAGGGAAAGAAGGGAGGAAGATGTTGATGTTGTGGAGCAGGAAATAGCAGAGATTGGAAAGGATGAGGTTAGGAAGGCTCTGAAAAGGATGAAGAGTGGAAAGGCTGTTGGTCCTGATGACGTACCTGTGGAGGTGTGGAAGTGCTTAGGAGAGACAGCAGTGGAGTTTCTAACCAGTTTGTTCAATAGGATTCTAGAGAGTGAGAAGATGCCTGAGGAATGGAGGAGAAGTGTTCTGGTTCCGATCTTTAAGAACAAGGGTGACACGCAGAACTGCAGCAACTATAGAGGAATAAAGTTGATGAGCCACACAATGAAGCTGTGGGAAAGAGTAGTGGAAGCCAGGCTTAGGAAGAAGGTGGAGATTTGTGAGCAGCAGTATGGTTTCATGCCCCGTAAGAGCACCACTGATGCCATTTTTGCTTTGAGAATGTTGATGGAAAAGTACAGAGATGGTCAGAAGGAGCTACATTGTGTCTTTGTGGATTTAGAGAAGGCATATGACAGGGTGCCGAGGGAGGAGCTGTGGTACTGTATGAGGTCGTCGGGAGTGGCAGAGAAGTACGTCAGAGTAGTTCAGGACATGTATGAGAGAAGTATGACGGTGGTGAGATGTGCTGTAGGTCAGACAGAGGAGTTCAAGGTGGAGGTGGGACTACACCAAGGATCAGCTTTGAGTCCCTTCTTGTTTGCTATGTTGATGGACAGGCTGACAGATGAGGTCAGACAGGAATCACCCTGGACAATGATGTTTGCGGATGACATTGTAATTTGCAGTGAGAGTAGAGAACAGGTGGAGGAACAGCTGGAGAGGTGGAGGTTTGCTCTGGAAAGAAGAGGCATGAAGGTCAGTCGTAGTAAGACAGAATACATGTGTCTGAACGAGAGGGATCAAGGTAGAAATGTTAGGTTACAGGGGGCTGAGGTGAAGAAGGTACAGGAGTTTAAGTACTTGGGGTCAACAGTTCAGTGTGATGGAGAGTGTGGAAAAGAGGTGAAGAGGCGAGTGCAGGCAGGTTGGAGCGAGTGGAGGAAAGTGTCAGGAGTGTTGTGTGACAGAAGAATGTCAGCAAGACTCAAAGGAAAGGTGTACAAGACAGTGGTGAGACCAGCTCTGCTCTATGGGTTAGAGACGGTAGCAGTGAGACAGAGACAAGAGGCTGAGATGGAGGTAGCAGAGATGAAGATGTTGAGGTTCTCCTTAGGAGTGACCAGGTTAGACAGAATAAGGAACGAGTACATCAGAGGGACGGCTCACGTTGCCTGTGTTAGCGACAAAGTCAGAGAGGCCAGACTGAGATGGTTTGGACATGTTCAGAGGAGGGATAGTGAATATATTGGTAGAAGGATGTTGGAGATGGAGCTGCCAGGCAGGAGGGCTAGAGGACGACCAAGGAGGAGATATATGGATGTCTTAACAGAGGACATGAGGTTGGCTAGTGTTAGGGTAGAAGATGTTCATGATAGATTTAGGTGGAAAAGGATGATTCGCTGTGGCGACCCCTGATGGGAAAAGCCGAAAGAGAAGAAGAAGAGGGCCTGTTATTTATGGTGACAACTGTAACAACAATGCCAATAAAGCTAATAGCATATTTCAGGTTTCTTTAGATGACCTTGGTAAATTATCAACACTGGCTTTCTACCCCCCCCCACCCGCCCACACACACACACACCCCGCCCACCCTGCTGTACCCCCACTCCCACTGGAGCCTCTATTTACAGTGCACGGGCAACCATTGCTCTGCTCCTCTCAACCCATTTGTTAAAAGACTTTGGATAAAAAGGTAAATGGATCCTGGATCGTGCGTCTTTCAAATGTAATGTTTCAATGACTTGACTTAACTCACAGCAGCAGATTCATTTAACTCACTATTTCAAGTTCAAAGTCTTCAAATGAGAACAACTAGTGTTGTGCATGTTGAGACTGATAGGGTGGATATTAAATTCTAACTAGCCACCTGAGGTAAAAAAAATTAATCTAAGACCATAAAAACTTCACAACTGAGCCGTCAGAGACTTGACAAGACTTTGTTGATGCAGTGAGGGAAGGAGATGCTCGGCTGAAGTTTTTGTGAAGGCGGCCATCCCCGCGTCCTAAACCATGAAGAAAGATAGGATCTCACAGAGGGCAAATGGATTCACAAGCTGTGAGCTGGTAAGAATAACAAAAACTCCCATGTGTGTTTTCCAGCTCCACCCTCAGCCTTTATCTGTGTCTGTGTCTACGGTGGTGTATGAGGTGAACACTTGAGCAACTTGAGTGCTTCTTTCTTTCATCTTGAAGGACATATGGGATCTAGCATTACTGCTGCTGCTGTCACTGTTACTGTACAAACCTTTGATACATTGGCCTTTTGTGAACCTGCATTCTCACATACAGCTGAATATTCAATGTGGACCAAAGCAGAAGAAAATACTCAGCTGTGGATCAGCTGGACACTGTATGAGCATTTGGCCATGTTCGTAGAGAACTGCCACAATACAGAGCTATTTCATCAGAAGGCAACAGAATACCCTGAGTGTCTATAAATAACTTCTGATAAAAAAGGGGGAAAATCTTCCTTTTCTACCATTCCCTCTCTGTCTCTGCTCTCTCCTACGCTTTGAAGATTTCTACAACAAAAGATCACAGAATCTTTTCGGTGAATTATGCACATTATCGCTCTCCACTTCCTTGACGGAGATATGGTGCATCAAAGTGGTTGGCAGGTGACGGCAGAGGATTTATCCTGCTGCACCGTTTCTGTCAGTGGACAATGTGAGAAGAAGACTCTTCCTCCCTTGAGCTGCTACACCCCTGCATTTACCAAACAGGACGAGATTAAATCTGTGCCTTATAATGAAGATTATAGCTCAAAGCCCTTTATGAGTCAGGTACAGCGATATGATTCAGAGTTGTCAAACATCATCAGCAGCCACCAGCATCACTGCTGACTGACTGTGTTATGAACACAGGAAACCACTAGAGGGCAATCACTGTGTGGCAGAACCAGCCAGCAGCTACAACATGTGGGACTGTTGGGGGTAATGACAGGCTTCATCCGTGTTCTGCCTCTCTGGGTATACAGCCACAGAAACATGGTTTTAGCTTGAAGTGATTAACAGCACCTCAAAAAGTATCTTCATTAACTTTAGGACTAAGCATTTAGTGATTAGGTAGGAGCCCCTTGTCTATTTACAATGTACAGCACATTTGACCTATAATTTGCAGATTATATCACTTCTTCTCCTGCGACCCACAGATGGATGAGAGAGTTTCATTTGCCCTGGATATTGGCACAAGTTGTTTCACATGCAGAGGACAGATGTTGAAGCTGCTGTGTGTCAGCCATACGAAGGTGTGGTAGAGAACAGGAGGGCACCACTGTCTTCTTTAACACTTTCTATCACATTTCTACTGTCTAACAGCTAAAAAAGAAAAAACTCTGTTTAGTGCCACACAACATCTTACTATGTGTAAACAGCATCCAGTAAAGACAAGCAGGGCTACCCATACCTGACTGTGCTTTAATGTACTGCAGTAGTAAGACCATGGAGTATTCAACAGCACACAGGTGTGAAGGACATCAGCACCGAGAAGCAAATATGACACTAAACATGTTTTATGCAGTTTAGCCCCATGGGAATGAAACAAGTCAGTCATGTGAAAAATGACTTCAGTTTTCTGATTAGTTCCCTCATTCAGCTCTTTAAAAGGATCTATTTGTATTATTTCTGATAGCAGCTTAACGTAGCCGCCTTTAACAAAACCTAAGCACTCATTAAACAGTTGTGCAGTTATGCAAAATGATGATGACAGTTTTCAAGATTCCTAGTTCAGGACAGCATACAGGCTGCTCCTAAAAACAGACCACTGGAGGTTACATACTTTATCAGATGGATACAGGTTAATAAAGTTGTAGTGGCCCAGCAGATCATCCGTCCATGCTTTTTACAAATAATAAAAGAAATGTGTGAAATAGTTCGAAATTAGTTTGAACATTTGAATTCTTAGTTGGAGCGTTCTTGTAAACTTCCTTTGATCAACCAGACACTGGGCTGAGAGGAAAATGCCGTTTTCATGCTTGCACCATGTCCCACTGAAATCTGCTGAAGTGTGCAGCTCTCTCCTTCTGTCCCCTTGAAACTCAGCCTACCTGTTGAGTATGCGTACTGTAGATGCAAAACAAAACTGTCTGTGCGCTGGGAAAGAAAAGCAAAACACCTAGACCCGGACCTGGAGTGAGGCGGCTGGCGCGCACACGGAGCGCTGCTGAACTTCCAGCCCTGAAAGAGTTAAATGATTTTCCCAGGCACTGAGCGGCTGGTTGGAGGTTAGTTAGGCTGTTGCGGCGCAGAGCTTGTGGACGCGGCGGCGTCTCCGTAGAGCAGCGCACCAAACCTGCCAAGTTCACAGCTTAAGCTGCCACTAGTCGACAACCCAGCCATGTCGGAGCGAGGGAGGATCTGTGGATTTGACAGTGGTCGGTGTTACTACTACTGAGGGGTGTGTGTGTGTGTGTGTGTGAGTGTGAGAGAGAGAGAGAGAGAGAGAGAGAAGGAGACGTGCGTTTCTTCTTGTTTGGATATCGCCTTCATGGACGGGCAACGGGGCTTTTACGAGATGGAGAACCCAACAGAGAACCCGAGCAAGGCGGCGGAGTATCTAAAGGAGCTGAATAAGATCATCGAGACTCAGCAGGGGCTGCTGGAGAAGCAGAGGGTCCGGATTGAAGAGCTGGAGCTCCAAGTAACGGATCTTTGCAAGGAAAACGCCTGTCTAAAAGATCAGCACCAGCGGCACCTGGCCACCTGCAGGCTCCAGCAGGGCAACCACTCCACCCTGGGAGCCATCAAGGAGAATATCATGCAGGAAAAGTAAGTTGGCCGTCAATCCGTGCCACATGGTGTGGCTGAACAGGGCGCTGTCAAAGTTTATTCCTCCCCGTTCGTACCAGGTCTCTGTTTATCTGAGTCCCCCCCCCCCCCCCCCCACCCCCACCCGGTTCAAACCAAACGGCCACTTCTCTGCTACTTTACCCTGTATCACATTTTTAATGATACGCGTCATTTGGACATCATTAGGGTTTATTTGTGGCGCGCGCGCGCACACGGACACACACGCTTTACACGCGTATTGCGTAATATGGATTCCGTTAGGCTCACTGTACAGCACTGTATGGTGTATAACCAATGGGTTTTATACTGAGGAGAGCACAAACTGCACTAGACCATCAGTGGGTGTGACTTTGTTTTTATTGTGACAGGACAGGAAATCGCGCGCCGTCTGTTGTGGCGTTGTGACAAAACAAGTTTACGCATCCTTGGTGCTGAGCTTATGCAGCCTGTCATTTATGTGCTACATGTTTTCATTAGGCCACAGAATAATGATGGGATTTACTGCAGCGTTGACTTGAACTTGTTTCTCTCACCACCTTGGGGTGGGAGGCTTTTAATGTGGAACGACGTAGTTGGTTTGGAGAGCCGCCCTCCAGAGCTTCTATCACACATGATTCGGAAACGGTCCATCAAGGTTGCCAAAGCATAGTTAGGGTTAATTGTTTAATAGGATATGAGTACATGTACAGTATCCATGCAGACTGTGGATATTTGTGTTGGAGCAGTGCAGTTTGTCCTGTATTTAAGGGGCTTTATGAAGCTTTGAGCCACATGGATCGTCTCCTGTGGTGTTGTGTAATTATTTATTCACATGTCCACGCTACCAAAGGCTTTGAAGCAGCTTTCTGTTTTCTCAGCTCCCCACTTGCAGCAAGGAATACTTTCTGATTATTGATAAATCACATTGATTTTTTTTACTTTGTCTTGACACACATCATTTTCACTACTGTGTGCAAACGTTAGGACCTTTAGATAATGGCTCCATATGCATCTAGTGTGGATCACGCTTCACTGTCACTGCCTGTCATTCATCACACTTGTTCTGTTTCCAGCTTCTTTACCAGGTTCATGTTGACCTAATTCTGGGCTTTCGTGTAATGAAATTTGCAACATGAACACACCACCTACTGAGGGTCATTTTGTCAGGATTTTCTCAGCCGGCTTCAGATGCAGTTCTGGTTCTTGTAGGTATTAATGCACGCAGGTTTGAAGCACAGTAAACAGCTCAGTATTTCAAATAGGGCTGCACAGAAATTCTTTTCACTATGAAGCAATTTGATGATTTATTTCTTTTTTTACGAATAGTTTAGTCAATAAAATCCCAGCTTGTACCTGTCACGTGGATACATTCACGTCACTTAGCTAACTCTTGGGATACTCTGTAAAGATAGTCAAAGGTGGCCAAAATCAAAAACAATCCACTTCAGTCCTGAAACAGTATTGTTTGAATCTGTTTCTCAGAGGACGACACTTCTCTTTGCAAAAACTAAAGTGCCAACAGGAAATGATGTTGTCTCACTTTCCTTACCAAGTGCAGTCGGACAGTAGCATCGAATGTGACGATGACTGGATCTAATGATAGATAATAACTGTAAAGTTAAATGTAAATGAGTTTTTCTTTTTTTCTATAAAGTGGTTTCGCTGTCCACATACGTTAGCACGCACAGTAAGTGATATAAAACTCCTGTCAGTCCAGTATTAAAGTCTTGGATATTAGATATTAGAGTAACATTGGACGGCAGATGTACGTCGACTGTGTACCCGTCATAGTTTCCCTCACTCCCTGCATTGTCCTCCTCTGTGAGTACAGACACATTACAGTCCAACATATAGTCAAAGAGATGCAGTAGTGCTGAAAGTACTGCCTTCACAAAATGTATTTTTGCTCTGGAAAACTGCATCTGCAGCAAACTGGTGCTTTTTATTTTGTTTGCCTTTTCAACCTATGACATCATTATCATACTTGCTCACTCATCGTTTGCACGGGGCTATTAATAGTTATCAGTGCGGAGCAGGGGATGGGAGCCGGGCTCTCAGGACATTTCCATCCTAGTCCGGCGTTTTAGCACCTGATTGAGAGAGCACAGAGGTTCATGTTTGAAGTTCTCTTCACATGTGGTAAAAAAACAAAACAAAACAAATGTTATAGTTAAGAGCTTCCTGTGTGCACACAGCTGAGAGGGACTACTGTCCCCTGTGTTCTGTCAACAGTTGGGCCACGTCAGCTGTTCTTTTTTTGTGCTGACCACAGTCAGCATACAGTCCTGGCCTTGACCGGAGGGCCAATGAGGGAGCAGTGATCCTCCCAGGCCCTCTGACACACACACACTCACACACACCTACAGTACAAAGAGTATAATGTCAATCAGCACGCAGCATGACAGGTCACACTGTTGCTCCAGGTAATCAGAGAAGTGAGTGAGAGGAGGCTGCTGGGAGATTTGAGCAGATTTCCGAGGTGTTGTTTCTGTTTTGATAGAGTGGGAGCATGTTGTTCCCACCACACTCTGCTTTATGAGCTAATCCACTGTGGTGGAGCTGCTATTCTCTGTTTACTCTGTGCTTTATTTGTCTGTTAAAGTTCTCGAGTCAGACTCACACAGCTGTTATCAAGGTCAGGCTCGTGTGTGCTGGTAGATCTCCAGACCTGAGCACTGAGCTACTGTATGAATGATTCCTCTGACAGTTTTTGTAACATTATCGTCCAGGGTCACTGGGCTGCATCATTCAATGTATGTATGTAACGGCCGGCAGGTTTTTAGGAAGATCAGTGAAATCAAATGGTATGTGTGGACAGAATTGAAAGGTTTCATGGCTAAGGGCACAATGTAGCTTCTGGGCCCCTGTTAGATTATGACTGTAATCAAATGATCAAATAAACACTTGTGATATAGTGAAGCCGAGAGTGTTTTACCATTGGCGGTCAGGCCCATGGGACCAGTTGTCCCTCTTTCCCAGCTGGTAATCCAGCTGTGTGTGTAGGCAGCAGCTTTGCAGTAAAGGGGGAATTTTTGGTGTCACGGTCATGAATCAGTTTCCATCCAGCTGTCTCTAAGCTAGTCTGATAATCTGCTTTTAGCCATGTTTCCCTTGATTCTTTCAGCCTGACCTTGTGTTCATGTTGGGAGTGGACGTATTTTCTTTAGTTGGGTCCTGACCAATGAGGAGTTTGGGTGAATAACATCTAACCAGCTGAGGTCGGTTTCAGTGGACACGGAAACACAGGCACATTTGTTGCACATTGTTAATCCTGTGAATCCACGTACAACAATCTTTTGACTGTAGAAAGAATCTTAAGATCACACCTCTGTTCCATCAGCATCAGCAACATAATGCATCAAGCTTGTCCTTCATTGTTCTTTGACAACAAAAAAAACATTTCAGGTACATTTAAAAAAACTACAGCTTCCCTCCAATAAAACTACGAGTGGGGTAGAGTCTTCATTGTACATTATTGTAGTGTATCCTCCACTGAAGTTCGGAAGTCATTCTTTCAGTTTTCAGTCCATCCTGGTCCTGATGATATTCCAGACATGTCTGAACCCTCGGTGACGTTCTTAGACTTGCCTCTTTTGTAAAGCTAAAGTAAAAAAGGGTTTTGGTTATTAGAAATGTTAAATATCTCAGTGGGATTTAGAATTATCTTAATTTGGAAAGGCATATTGAATTTTTCAGTTTTACCTTGGTTCAGCCTTACAGTCCATGCTTTGCGGAGCAGATGCAGTAGTTTCTGTAAAGCTCTAAAGCCATATTGAATTGGCTGAACTTTACACCTTTTGCTGAGAAAGGTGTGAGACACGTTACAAACATCACAATAACACACTTAAAGCTGTCCTGTAAGGGTATTTATTTAACACCTGGATTCAAGGCTTCATCGTATCAGCGAGTTTACGTGTTTGTGTGTGTGTGAGTTGCTGCAGGATAAAACGGCTCGCTGGTCAGCTGCACACACTACACAGAGAATCAGGAGTGGGAAAAATGAACAGTGCTAGAGGACATATGGACATTGGTCAGGAATATAACAAAGTTTTGACTTTATGAGTAAGCACATATGCCACAGTTGCTGTGGGCAAGCAGTGAAATATGCACTGTTTGTGATGCATTTAAAACCAAAGCAGAAATACATTTCACACAGTGAACAGTGTAGATTTTGAAGCCTGAGGCTGGTTCGACAGGCTTCCTTTTGAATACAGAAGATGAGAAGAATAAATACACTTTCAAAAGGAGAATACATTTCGGAATGAAATATTCATGGGAGGTTTACTTTAAATATGTAACATCTTGTATACAGTGTGTTCTTTATAGTAGTTTTGTGGTAGGTATCTGCCGTGGTTATCTGTAGTTATTCTTGCAGGAGAGTCAATGCAATCTGTAGATCAGAATGTGCATAATCTAGTGATTTATCACCCAATCTGGAGAGGCATTGGAAGACAGATACTAATGAGACATGAATCAATCTGCAAATCCAAAGTGAAAGCATAAATGATCATACACTGAACACAAAAAACAACATGTAAAAGAGAATACAGCGTTAAATGAAAGTTGGATACCATCTCAAATATGTATCTCTAATGTAATATACTAACCACACATGGTCACATGAACTGAAATGTGAGCCACATGCTTACAGGAACAACAGTGCAATGGTCAAATCTCACAATTTCCCCAGAAACTGCTTGACTTTATGTTCCTTCCAATCTCACCTGATAAATGTCCAAATAATTTTAAGCCTATTTATCTGTCCATCAGAGGTTGGATATGAATTACATCGTGGACCACATCTGCAAATGTCCTGCATCTGATATGGAAGAAATGGATTTAGTTTGTTCACATGTAATGTGAACTGGAATTATACGTGCACTGGGGAAAAGTTAATGAAGGTTTTTAAACTCAGATTCTTTAAGAATCCACGTAGATAGACTATCTAAATTAGTTGTGACTTTTCCCTTGAAATATTATATCTGATTCCTGTGAGTGTGGGCCACTGGCAGTGCGCATGGCAGCGTGGGAGCTCTGGATAGTGTGTACTGGAGCAGATCGGTACAAATTGCAATTACTTTCTTGAAATCCTGCCAAGATGCTGTTGCTCTACAGTATGAGTGTAATTTGAAAGGTAAGTCGAGTTGACACTGTACACAGACAAAGTCACATATCTCCCCATACGCAATATGTGCAGTCCTTATCAATATGCTGAATTCATGGAAACATGTACCATTTGCTTTCAGCTGTCTTCCTTGTTGGTGCATTGTTGTAGTAGTGTATTACATGATGTCTCTGTTGGACAGTGAAAAAAGAGAAAACATGCTGCCAGCATCTTCCCGGTGTCATGCTCCTTCACAGAATAATATATCAAATTGTCATTATTTTGCCAATTATTTTCTCATTTAATTGTTTTGTTGATAACTTGTTAGAAAACTGTGAAACAAGCCGCTGGTTCAAAACCCAGCAGGACTGACTTTACTGAAACTAAGCAGCACTTGGCATTGATTGAGAAAAAATGACTGAAAAGCATAGTTGAACGATTTTCTGACTGATTAATTGCCAGTAACAGCTTTTCTGTGGAAGTCGACGGTTCGAGGACTTTGATATGGTATTTATTTTATGGTATGTATATTTTCTACCAAAGGTAGTTTGTGTTGTCAGGATGCTATATTGTCTTATAGTTAAGCAAACTTTAGCAGTCATGGTAACTATGACGCAAAGGAAGAACAGAATCACAGAGTCTGCATTGGTGAGGAGGTTGAGCTGAACGGAGGGTTCCCACACAAAATCACCAACCTATTTCAGTGTGTGTGTGTGTTTTTAAATCCATGACTGTTCCACAGTGTTAATCATGTTTATTATTAACCATGATGATGACGGTCCTGTAACAGTCATGTTTGATATTTGACATCAGCAACTCATCGCCATAGTAACAGCTGTTTCACCTGAAGTTATTTTATTTTACAAATAGTAATTTTCCCGCTTCATGGTACTGACTCAACTCAACTCAACTGTACTTAATTTTGCTAACAGGTACTTTGGTTTCCATTGCAAATATAGTATATATACTTCAGTGTAGACTGTTGCTGTAGCAATATCACATGAAACTGCAGAAACATGCAGGAACAATGGAGGATATTGAATAAATGTTGTGTCACACAGTGCTGAAAAAATCCAGAGAATTTAAGAAATAATTTGGCGTTTAGTCGCCACAACTTGTCTGCTTTGTTTTCAGATGATCTTTTGGTATCACCTCAACACACTTGATACATCAACAGAGATAATACCAAAGTAGAATGTACCAAATAATATCCACAACTTTTGTGGATGGAAAGACCGAAAAGGAAGAGTAGAGTCACTCACTTTCAATATGTACATGTATATTCGCTCTGTAGGCCCTACAGTCCACGTTGTCTTCAACAAGTGATAACTTTGCATTTGTTTGTCTAGCGCCAGAACCTCCAGTTGTTAACCTCTTAGTCATTCATCTACTTACTGTAGTTGCTGGTGTGTGCTCCTCAAAGACTTTTCAAGAATAAAAATGTTGGACATGCTTGGCCAGTATTCCAGTCTTTAAAAGTCTTAGGCAGCTTTCAGTCCCTAGTTTGTGAGATGATGCTCCTGTGGGTCATATGACAGGGTAGAGACAGACAATCTATAAGGTTGTTTAGGTTGGACGACGTTTAGTTTTAAAACTACATTTTTGGTCTGTTCTTGGTTCAGAATTCAAACATTTTTGGTTTGTTATTGAGTCAACGAGGTGGGATATCAACTTATCTACAAGTTCAGTGTCTTGTAAACTGGGCAGACACTTATTTTATTGGATTAAGTCCAATTTTAACCTGAGTTATCCCAGACTAATTCTAAAATCAGGCCAAATTTGTGGCAAATCTTGGAGAATCACAGTCTTCATAGGTTATTTGAATGCACTGTAAAATATTTTCCCTGATTATTAATTTAAGCACCACTGTTCACTTGTTTACACATTTATTGCTTGCCCATAGCATTCATTGTGTAGAACAGTATTGGTATTCACCCGGCTGGATAACTTCAAACTGTGCTTCCCCCTGGCACCATCCATTTGAGAGCAGATGATAACATTTTTCTCTACGATTTTATCAGGTGTGTAAATGGGGACCATCTATCATTGAATTGAAGTCATTTCTCAGCCAGCTGCAGGACCTATCAAGACTGGCTTTGACCGCTGCTCATCCAATATATCATAGTGGACCTAAAGGCTCATTGTTGGACAACCTGGAATTGCAATTTTATCCACCACCATGTCAGTTATCAGAGAGTAATGCAAGTGCCAGTATACTGTACCCGTTGGTTCACGTTAAAGTTAATTCCAGCGGGATGCCTGTGTTGGCTGGTTTGATTCAGTGTCTTGTGAATCATACTGTATGTTTAGTCATTAACGCAGTGTTTGCTGCAGGGAATATTTAGTGGAGGACATGATCTGCACATTAGAATCACAACAAACAAAAACAGTTGTGCATGCTAATGAATGCATGTTGAAGCATTAACACAGACGTACGCACATTGTGCCATAAACACTTTTGTTTTCCAGTTTTTCCCTCTGTTTTGATTCTTTTGATTCTTTTCATCACGACACGTCACACCTTAGCTGTCACCGTGTTTGAGACCGGTCATAATTGTAGAGTTGCATAGTTACTTGAATTAAAATAGCTTTTTAAAATCATACCTTAACAATACTTCAGCCCCTTTTGCATAAGCAGGGAGCGCTGCTGTGTTAAATCAAGCATTTCCCAATCTTTTACAAAGTTGCATTGATAAATTACAAGCCTACATTACACCAGACAGATAAGAGAGCGATGTGGTAAAGAAAAAGCTTTAGAGGATTAACAAAAGGAAAAGGAAACAAATCATTTCCTTCTCAAATTTAGAACTATTAGCCCTCTGTGTCATTCCACATATTAACCTGTATCTGTATCTATATTTTTATTTAGTCATTTGGCAGACACTTTAATCCAAAGCAGGGTAAGCACAAGAAGGTCTTACCTAAGGACCCCTACTGAAGGTAGTGGGATTAGAACCCCAGTCTCCTGCGTGGAGGAGTAAGGTAATCTACGCTATCCAGCCACCCTATCTAGAAAAGTGTTTCTAGAAAGGTGCGTGCTGCAGGCTGCAATCGGTGCAGAATGCTTGCAAATACTTTACCGTTTCAAAGGAAAAATAAATTGAGTTCATACAGTGGCATCACTTAATGAGACTCTGGGGACCATTATGATGGGCAATGTCAGGATCACCTGACTGTCTGCACTAGTGCTGACAAATCAGCCCAACCAGCACCAATTCCTTCTCACAGTACAGGGAATGTTAGTCTGGTTATCAATGCTCTCAAAATGTACAGTAGCTTCCTAGAGCTTTTGGCAGTGTTCATCTGTTCCTCACCTTACACTGGTTCCTTGAGACCATCCTGCATAAGACCCTGCACTGTTTGCATTCTGAGATCCTCACAGAACAGGGCCATAATCGAGAGAATAGGAAATCTTATTAATACAGTTTGTAAATGCAAAGGTTGTTAATTGAATGACATCAAGATAGTGTATTCAGACGTAGCCTGCATAAACACTGAAAATATTAAGGCAGTCTAATTTATAGTGGAGGAACTTAACCTACATACTGTTACCATCCATCAAATCTACTGTCAAAGTGTTGTCAATTGTTTGAGTTGTTGATCAGATATTTATATATCCAATTGTACAGAATATCTAAAGGTTAGTGGTGAGTAAAATACTCATATAGAGATCCTCAGCTGTCATCTTGATATTTTTCGTTGTTATACTTGTGTGATCATGCTTAATTTAAGTAATCTTCACGAAACCCAAGAACATGGGATCTAGTCAGATCCCATGGGATTCAAAAGAAATATAAAAAAACCTGCAAATACTCCTAGGCCTTTTTCTTTTCAATGAGATATTGACTCTGTGGTCTATCATATATTACATGTTTCTGAAAAAGTAAATGTATTGCAAATGTTGTTCATAGCTAAAATGACCCACATATTTGTTTTTACTCAGGTTATCGCTTAGAGCCAAAACCATCCTTGAGGCCACAGAGCCGGTATGGATGTATTGACAGCACAGAGAGATGAGTTCCATTTCATTTCACATCATCCAGCAGACTGAAAACTACAGGTTCTCTAAAGGCAAAGATTTTTCACTCAGCTTATTGTAGGATCCAGTGGGTTTTCCCAGGCTCTAACAGAAGCTGGTTCAATGTAGCTGAAATGACTTTGGCTTCTTTAAGTCTTTGAAAATCAAACATTAATAAATTGTTTTAGACACATAGTTCCCTCCAAAAGTATATATATACATATATAAAACATGATTGGTTAGTGGAAGCATATAACAGCAATGAAGTAAATACAGAAACATTTTGATCAAGACAATGATCCAAATCACTCCACTCAACATGCTGTAATTCTTCATTAGAAAGAAAAAGGGCAGTTTTCGAACTGACAATCTGTGTTTTCATTCAGATTTTTTTCAGAAGCACCTTTTAATTTGCTGTTGATGCTGTTTGCTGATAAAAAGATCATCATCATTTAGTAATTCCAGTGCTGCCGGTTCCAGTACTGCATAGCTATCTTTTTCCTCTCATAGGCCACCTCTAGTTCATTCTTCCCATAGCCACAGCTGACTTCCTTTTTTGCACACCTTTCTTCCGCTGCCTATTGATAGATAGTCCTTTCCAGCAGGTTTTGTGAACAACCCTTCCTATAGAGATGTACCTGTTGTTGTGAAGAAACACAGCTCAATACTGAGGTCCCCCCAGATTGCTGCACTCCTCACGCAGTCACCCAGAGTGAGTCTTTCTACCACTTATAACCTTATTTCCACAACTTGTATATGATTTTCTTTCATTCTCTTGAAACCTACCCAAAGGCCATGTCCACAGTTGAGGGTTGCAGCCAAGATTGGCTGCTAAATCAAGAGCAGTGTTTGATTGCTGAGCTCTCTTTTCACAACCTCACTCCAAAACCATGGTCACATTATTACATACCAGTGACCTCAGGTTCAGTGCTGTTTAGACCTGTTTGTGTGGTTGTGCACCCAGTCGCCCGTGTATCCGGAAAGAAAAATAGAGATTGGCATTATTGGTTCCATTTAAATCCACCAAGTGATCCAACATTTAAAATATATAAAATATGATGAACTCTGGAGCAGCAAAGTCTGTGCACCACTAATAATTTCCCTTTAATTCCTTAATACTACTCATGCTTAAAATCAAAGCATGTGTCCAGGGCTGTTGTAAATGCTATCAGCCTGTCAAATCACTCAACTTTGCTCACACGTAAATTGTTAAGAGCCTTAATTAAGTTTTTGCTTGAATTTTTGTGCAATGTAGAAGGTTATTTTTTATTGAAATCATGCAACACGTTTAGTCATCACTGGACTGGACATCATATTTTGAACCATGCAAATAATAACCCAATTAGAGCAGTTACATTACAGAGAAGCTTTAGAATTGTGTACAGAGTCAAAATGGACAAATAAAATTGTGCTTTTCTGTTAAGAGGAGCTTGCTGTCATTTGTATCTTTGCCACAGGGCAGTTTTGAAAGTAACCTTGTTGCAGACATAACCTTGTTGCAAACGTGTTGGAGATGTCCTCGGGTGGAGTTGGTCATGGCTCTGTGATGCTGCCGAATGGTGCTGCAAGCTGTTTACCCGTCCACTGCCGGCCATACCCGCAGTCGATCAGTAAACAAAACCCCTATGGGTGTCTGACTGCTGATCCGACAGAGGGAACGCAGACGTATCTGCAGGGTAAAAAGGGTTGAGATCGCAGCCTCACTGCTGTCGGCTCTGACGAGGCTCTCTGAGGTGTTTGCACAACCTGCCCTCCTGCCAGTATGTTCTATTTTCTGCTACAAAGACACTGTTTGATATGCCTGACTGGGTTTGGCTCATTTGAAGTGGTCTTTAGCAATAAATGACCTCTGCACCACTCTAAGGAATTCAGTGTTTTTTAGAGGTAAGTGATAACGGTGAAAATAATGGTGGCAACTATATTATAACTCTAGTCTATATTAGCATGTTTTTTGACAGTTTTTTTTTTGGCATGAGAACAATGTAAATGTATTAAAACCTTTGCTGCTCAACAAGTTGGGAACTTTAGTGGGCTGTTAGGACTAGGGGTTAATTATCAAGTCAGTAGTATTGATTAACAACCATGTCAACTCCCCACAGATGTATTATGCTCATTCTCTGCTGTGAGGGCTTTGTGGTACAGCACCAATGACATCCTGCCACTCTGACCTGATATTGGTTCTTCCTGAATTCCCATTGGAGTTGATTGATTACTTTATTTTAGTAGCAAAACAGTGTTTAGGTAGTATTTAAGGTTTTACTTTCTTTCTGCTTTACAGAATTTTACACTTTGTGTTTTCCATTGTGTATGTGCACTTTTGAAATATGGTCAAGATGAGGGATTTTCGGCGTAAAAGGAAGTTGGTTGGATGGAGGATGACATGATCTGACTTTGTTCTCATGTATCCAAATCAGATGTTTTTCATTCAAAACATCATCTTCGAGAAATTGCCAACACCTGCTGTTTATGAGTGCAGGCTTACATGGTAGTGTCTCTTGTCATGTCTTCAAGTGTTCAGTGTAAAAAGCCGTTGGTGTGTTTCTGCTTCTTGGATTATGTGTAATGTGTTGTAAAAGTCCAAAAATTATTATTACTGTACATGTGCTATGAATAATCACAAAGACACAAAATATTTACTAAACATAAAATTATAACAATATATAGCTACACTATACAAGAGCAGGAAAGAGCACTTTTCATATTGAATTGCACACAGACAGAGGTGTTGCGCAGAACGTTTCATATATTCTATTTAATAAACAGTTTAACTTGTATGTCATGAACTCAACTTAACTTAATTGTGTATAACACAACTGTAGAGCACTTAGGGAAAAAAATAAAATAGTCCTTACAGTTAGAAATTAAAACACAACATTCAAATTTTAATAACCTTTGTGGTTTTGCCATAGCTTTGCTTGGTCTCTCATAACCAGGAGCTTATGATTGCTGATGGGGTGTAACAACTCTCAGAATCATCAGGTTCAGACCTCGATATATATATATCTTTTTAGAGATGTGGCATCATATCCATTATGAGTTAGGCCTCATAATGCAGCTTGCGATAAATACACTAATGGCTTCTATGCAAACTAATTACGTAAAAACCTGACCTGTTTTTGCCCTACATGATGTTAATAGCATCCATACCACTAAAACATACAGCCATACAACTAAACATTTCAAACACTGAGTTCAAGGACTCTCTTATTGATTCAAGATCCCTGGACTGTCTCTCAAGACTTTCCAAGTTGTACCTCAGAATTATCTGAAATAGATTAAGCACTGTCTATTCTTTTAACAAAGTCAAGCTATGTGATGCGGCATTTATAGCCCCTTCCTAAAATACTTCACTAGAATGCTAAATAGTAACAGTCAGCAGAATGCTTGTTTTCGTCCTTTAGAGCGATATAATTGGCATCTTCTAAAGCATTCAGTGATGGAGGCTTTATTATAGCAAGCATCTGCAGCTTAAACGACACCTACTTGCTTGCTTCCGTCACCCTGTCTTTTCCAGCTGCACCCTTACCTCCCCAAATATCAAGAGCCTAGATTTCTTTTCCAGCATCTTTGTAGGTGGAGAGGTCTTGAATACGTCCTCAAGATAATGAATGCCATGTATTGGCGACAAACCCTCACGGTATTCTGTGACAGATGAACCCTATTGGTTTTTTTTTTTTTCACTGGCTGCCAGATCGCTGTGACTCACTCCTTTTTGCTGTTCTGCAGCCTCACTCCCAATTAAATCTAGGTAATGAAAAGATTTGGTTAATACCTGTTCAATAGTATAATAGGTTTGCTTTGCTTCCCATACTTGAATGTATATTCCAGGGAATTCCAGGGGAGCTTTGCATCTTTTCAGCACAGATTTCAACAGCAGGCCTATGAAGTATGTAGGTAAATGTTGGAGAAATGTGAACTGAATAGATAGTAAACTCTGAGTTTTACTAGATCTAGATCTATGTCCTTTGAGAGCTTCCACTGGTCTGGTGTTTCAAAGTTGATATGGTGTGATTCTGATGTACATTCAGTTTCCTGTTCTGCTCCCTGTCACTGTTATTTCTCTCCCAGGACTATTCTGTTTTGGTTCATCTTCAGCGGATGTCATAATGTGTTGAACGTTGACTTAAAGACAGGGCAGATTCCAAAGGGAGCTTTTGGTCGTCTCTGGTATACCATAGTGTTAAAGTGGAGCAGGATTCTTATGATAAATGTTAAATGGACTGTACTGTGTGCTGTAGTATGAGTTGCTCCTGTTGGACAGGCCACTTTGTCGTGATCATACAATGAACAGGGTATCAAACCACTAACCCTGGAATAAGTGCTTGATTTATTTTGAATGAATTTCAAATAGCTGTAAATACTAGATGACACACAAAGAGTAAATATTTACAATTCATCTTAGATTCCCACATCATCTGTCCTAGTCCAGAATTCAAAGAAACCAATAAAAAGCACTATCAGCCTAACCATTTCCCACACTTTTGCATGTGTCCTATTTGGATTTAACATGTTGAACTGATGTAGATCTGGACAATTTGGACCATGTTTGCTGTGCTATGGGAAATCTGATGCGTGGATTTGCAGGATTATCAACCTCATGTTGCTTTTTCACTATCTGTTCAATACATGTTGCAAAAATTAGTACAAACTGTGGTTCACTACTTATGTCAATTATTTAAAGGTGAGTCTGCTTCCATATGTTGTGTAGATAAAACCATATCCTCAGGCTAAGCTGCAGGTTTTACAATAGAGACTGAAATGTTAGCAAACAGCAAAACAGTATAGTGTCTAGTGGCTCCCTACGTATGTCAAACTGTATTCATATGAATAAAAATGTTTTAACACTTTGTCCACAGAACATAGTGAACAAAAAAAAATCCTTAGCGCAGTCTAGATCATACATGCACCACAGGATCTTGGACGGGGATGGAGCGCTCCATTTGATTTTTTGAATCATGTAGTTTGGTTTATAATCCTAAAATGTTTTGGGATTGTAAACGCTTGGCAAAATGTGGGTGGGAGGTTTGTGCAAAAAAATGGTTCAAACTGTAAAGACATCAGTATTTCAATTTTATTTTATAACTGCCCTAAATCACAGCTTATGTCACTGGGCAGACACCCAGTATCTTTTAAATTACAGCCAGAGCCAGGCGGCAGGAGCATATCCATGTGCTTGACATTGCAGAGGAAATGAAAGAACACTAAGGTACTTCCTGTCATCTCTGACGTCAGACTGAAGAGGCATGTGAGTCAGTTCCTGGCTTTACTGTTGACATCTGGGCACAGATGTGCAGCCTTGGTGTGATCTCTGTGACTTTAATCCCACAGATTGCCGTGCCACACCACAGACGCTTGATGCTTTGGCCAGTCTGAACTGTGATGAACTTATAATGCCAGGCCACTGCTCTAGATTTAGGCACTTGCTGTCAGGAGGAGGGGATTATGGCAGCAACTACAGCTACAGTTACATAATACTGTATCGCTGTTGTCATAATGCCAGAAATGGCAAACTCAGAAATTACAGTTTGTTTTTTATTTCAGTTGCATTTTTATATTTGCTTACAGTATTTTTTCTCCTAAACAATGTTGCTTAGCTTAGCACAGTATTTAGAATGGAAAATTCCAGGCATGAAGACACAAAGATCTACAGTAAATAAAAATAGAAAAAACGCCACTGTGAAAGTAAATAAAGCATTAAACTGGCATCATCAGTCTTTCTGTATCGTCTACAGTGAAAGGTGTTTGTAGAAATGAACCCACAAAGAAATCATCACCTAATTTCTGCAGCGCATTTTAGTGTCTTTCAGCTCATTTGTTTTGCTTTTTTGGCCTCCAGCTTTACTGGTTTGACTCAGTCTCAATAATCTCAATAATCAACGAGGAAGTTGTGATTAACCCACTCTGTCCTACCAGAGAAAGTTAGCAGTAGCGAATGTGGTGGGATATTAAACGAGGGTTGGACTTAATGGGTGGGAGAAAATAAAATGAATGCTAATGTTGCTTAGTTTTTCATGAACATGCAAATTTGTGCCTACACATCTGTTGTAGTAGTGCTCTGAAGTAAAAAACGTGGAATGAAGTTCTTAACAAACCTTTGGTTCTGCCTCGGTTTCAGAACCATTACAGCCATTTTTGTAGTAAAAAAAATCAGGTACAACCCCTCTTTGAGTCCAGTGTAAGACAGACAGCTGATGTAACTCAAAATGACAGTTCTCTAGCATTGTGGCTTCGATTGAAGGCTGTGTGGCAGAAAAATATGGATAACTGTGGTAGAGGAAGAATCTTCAGCCACCTGTTCAAATATTGAAACAATAATGACAGACACGCTTTTATGTAGACACAAAGAACAGAGCAAGACCACGACTTCTGTCTTGGGACTGCTTTAGACCTGTGTGTGCTCTTAATGCTGCAGGAGGAAAGAGACTAAATCTTTGTAAGCCCAGTCCATTTCAAGGAACAACACCCCTCCTGCTCGCCGTGCTTCACTCACAGTTAACTGGCTGACAGTCAGCTCAGACTCTGCGCTCTGTTGAATTTCCACACTTGCAACTTTGAAATGAAAATAGACGAAGAATATAAATAGAAATATCTCAGAAATAATCTCACATGATATTTCTATGATATAATATTCTCACATGATCTTGCTTTTGATTGGATGAGACTTATTAGACTTCTTTAATCCCCTCTAATTAAATGTTTTTCTACCATGCTGTGCAAGTTACTGAATGTTAAACAAGTGATGCTGCTTTGTTTTTTCAGTGTGATGATGGAACACCTGGATTTATTCCTATCACACTGACCTTTTTTTCTACTTTAAATGCTCGGGGGTCACAGTGTGGTTGCAATATTCCAATCTTCCAGGGCAGCTATGAGCTGAATAAAAGTGCTGCGAGGGTAATGATCTCCGCTCTGAGGCTACTGTGCCTTTCCTCTGTTCCACTCTCTTTGCCACAGGCCCTGTGTGTGTGTGTGTGTGTGTGTGTGCCAGAGATAGAGAGGAATAGAGTGTGTGAGGCACATACACTGAACCAGCTGCCCCCTGCCTGTGATTGATAATGTGCCTCATTATTTGTGCCATTTCATCTGAGGCTTCCAGGGAAAGCTTCAAGCTGGGACTGTCTGTCTGCTTGGAATACCTGCTAATGACGGTGCACAGTTCCCCTCCTCTCAACACTGGGCAGCCACACAGCAGTCATAGTGCCAGCAAGCAAGTGGCTTGGGAGGTGACATATAAACACACACACACACCTTCATGTGGACACACACAGATTTTTTTTTTCTGAATTATTCCAATCAGAGAAATATAAGCATTATTATCTCCATCGTTACATCTACTCATGATTTTTTTCAGAATCCAAATTCTCAGTGTAAAAGTGTGCTCAGGTGATTACCACAATGGAACAACCCAACAAATTGATGCACAGCATTTGATAGAAATGAAAAATGAGAGTTGTTGTTGTTGTGTCAGTCATTTTGCAAAATGATGATGAGTCACAAGAAATCTCAATTGGATGCTTATTACATAGTCACATACTGAGTGTTTTCTGTCTCTTCAGTGAAGCTTTAGTTAAAAACTTTAGGATTTATTCAGTAAGCGTGTTTCCACTGCATTTTGCTTTTATTGGTGGAGTGTACAGGATTTAGTGGCATCTAGAGGTGAGGTTGCAGACTGCAACCATCTGGGTATGATCGACAGCTGTCAGAACACACATTGCATCACAGCCTGCTGTTATAGGAGTACATAGCCATAGACCAGTCCGAGTCCCCCGCTGTTGACACCTGTCCACCAACAAAAGCCCCTTCAACAGGCACAGGTGCATCAGAACTGCACAGTGGAAGCAGGTGTTCTGGTCTGGTGAATCACATTTTTGTATATATCATGAGGACCATGAGGTGTCTAGGACATTGTTTGCTGACAGAGAGATGGCACCAGGATGCAGGAGTTATCCATGAAGGCCCGACCTCACAACTTAACAACAATAATAATAAAGATCTTCTTCTTCTTCTTCTTCAAATAAATTACTGGATATTAGGATGATTGGTCAGAGGTCATATCACAAGACCACAAGTTGGCAGAAATTCCCACTCAGCACCATGTTGTTGAACGACATTGAAATGACTGCCCTGCATCTACTAGTTCAGATTTCATTCTAAATCATGTGCAATGCAATAGGTCTCATTTTAATTTATTTAAAGTCTGAATAGATAGTCTGTAACAGATATTTTCTGTTCTACAATGTTGGACAGCAACAGTTGGAGGGTTTGCAAGAATGATGTTTTTCATTGTACGTGTACGAGAATACTTGAATCTAATACTTGGACATAAATGGACATTAGCCTTGGACCAAATTACAGTGGCAAGAAAAAGTATGTGAACCCTTTGGGATTACGTGGAGTTTTGCATGAATTGGTCATAAAATGTGCTCTGAACTTCATCTTCACTCCTCTTCGTAATATTCTTGGGATGTCTGGTGTGAATGACTCTCTTAAGGTCATACCACAGCATTTCAATCAGGTTGAGGTCAGGACTCTGACTGGGCCACTCCAGAAGGTGTATTTTGTTCTGTTGAAGCTATTCTTTTGTTGAATTACTTGTATGCTTTGGGTCATTGTCATGTTGTATCACCCATCCTCTGCAGAGCTTCAGTTGGTGACAGATGGTCTTACGTTTTCCTGCAAAATGTCTTGATAAACTCTGGAATTCATTTTTCCATCAATGACAACAATCCGTCTTTAGCTGACACTCCAGGATGCTTCTTTACCTCATTCAGCATTCTGCGCTGTGCTCTTGCAGTCATCTTTACAGGACGACCATGCCTAAGGAGAGTAGTAACGGTGTTGTAACAGTAATCCTAAAACTGGTGTGTGTTTTTAAAGGGCAGGACAACTTTCAGCAACACATCCAATATCATCACACTGATTGGACTCAAGGTTGGCTCACTCCTGGCTCCAATTAGCTCTTGGAGAAGTCATTAGGCTACATGTTTGTACATTTTGATTTTTGAAAATATTATTCATTCAGTAGCTGCATTATGCTGTATATTTTGAAAATACTGATACTGACATTTGAAGCTTTTACCATTAAACAGTGATGCACTAAGTAGCTGTTAGACAGATTGGTTCATATCTGTTCATAGTCACACATACTTTCAGTGTGGGTGTAGTCAAACATCAGCATCTCTTTATCGTCACCGTACTTACTGGCTTACTCCCACGTAATGTGTATAGTTATAGTTTTAATTTACCAACGTAATTCCTCCCACAATCAGTTTACTGAGACAAAATCCTGGTAAATGGAGGTCTCTGACCCTTTGTTGTGCCTCTCTGTGGGCATATGACATAAAAACATCGGAGAAGTTCAGTACAAAATCAAGCTCACAGTGTATTCCACAAAGAGACACAGCTAGTGAACATATTTGTCTCTGGTTGAAAGAAAAGGCCAGTTTTATCATCTCTGGTGCACTCTGGTCTTGCTGATATGTTAACTGAGCCCAAGGCAAAAAAAGAAGCATCAACTGAGCTGAGTCAAGTTTTTGAACAACTGTGTAGTACAAAGCTCAGCTCCTTTTGCGGGCGTGGAGTCAGCAGGGTTCGAGCAGGAGGCAGGAAATGTCTGAGGATGTGAGGTCAGAGCTGTGGTGTGGCTCTGGAAGGGGGTCTGAATGACAGGAACAGAGAGGAGATGGAGATAAGGCAACAGGAAGAGGCTACTTTGAAAATCCTGCCTCGAATTGAGTTGTGTCACCGGAATGAATGACATTCTCCAAAGGAATCAGACCCTTCATACATTATTAAATAGACCTCTGGTGTCTAATAACAAGACAGCACCCAGCTGCAGGACACATAGCTGTGCACATTCACAGTATAATAAAAAAAGGCCCTGTAAAATACAAATCTGGTTAGTGAATTTTGAATCTTTGGCAATTTGTATGGTTGTTGTGCAACTTTGTCTTTTATTGTGCCTACTTTTGTATTTAGCTTTTCTGTACCGTGGGATATTGTAGCAGAGACATTTAAGAAAGTGATCGAATATTCCCTCAGGTTAACGAGTTGCATGAGTAACAACTTGAAACCAGTGCAAACTAAGTACAAGACGAATAGCACAGTGCTCTTTTATTTAGTTTCTGAAATCATAAACAATCCTCGGTTTTAAAAAGTATTTATCTAGATCTTTGTTAAAGTACTGGATTCAAAATACATAAAAGGCAGGTGAAGCTGAAGGGGTGGAGCTGTCACTCTTCTTTGGATCAGTTTTAGGTTTTGCAGCCCAGCTTCCCTGATCTCCCATGTGTATAACTATGCTTCTCTAATAACCAATAAACAGGGCACTGCTGAAATTTGTTTTTTCCACCCAACTCTGTCAGATATCAAAGTTCCTGTGTTGCTATGTTAGCTCCAAAGGCCTTGGATCAGTTGTGCATGGCTTTTGATGGGCAATTGCAAAGGAAGTGGAAGTGAGACCTCCATGTTGGTAGTGACTGCCAAATACATCTCATGAGGGTTTGTACTGCTCCCTGTGTGACTGATGATGAAAGTAATTAAGAAGTGTGAACTCTACATGTGGGTGTTCGTGAGCATGCAGCAGTTACTGCAATACAGATGCTTTATTTTCCTGTTTATCTGTGTAGTCATTAAGGGTCGGTTTATTGACTTAAGTTAGACATCACAAACAAATGATAAAATGAAAACATTGTTAAAACATTCAGCCATTGTGCAGTATACTGGACATATGTTCTCCCTCAGTGATTTTTCTTTATTTGTATTGTTTTGATTATCATTTTGTACATTAATACTGAAGATTTCCCCAAAAATGGAAGAGCATTTATGGAATTATGTAGTAAACAAATATGAATAAGGAATATGTCACACTTTAAAGTAGCCACCTTCTGCTTTGACAGCTTTGCATTCTCTTGGCATGCTCTCAGCCAGTGTTTGGTTCATTGTCCTTTTGAAAAAAAGACAATGGTCACATTAAATGAAAACCAGATAGGATGATGTGTCGCTGCAAAATACTGTGTGAGCCATGCTGGGTAGGTGTATCCTCAGTTTTGACTCTTGCTACTTGAACATGGTTTTGTTGCTGTAACCTCACTAGTATGACCAGTTAGCAAATGTTTTTGCTGTTAACTATGTTTCTATGAAATGACTCTCAGCACTAATATAGCATTTAACATTACCCCAATATTGCTTTATTAAAAGTTGACTTTTATTAGCAATAAGACAAGTTTAATTACACTGATATTATGCACTAATATAAAACATTCAAAACAGTCTCACTCAGTGTAGAGTGTCAAAACCCTATGGTGGCTTATTGTAGGGTAATGTTGGCAAAACATTGAAGCTACAGCGAGCAACACAAGTTGGTGTTAGCACAAGACTGTGATCAACGCTGTCTGCTCTGTCCAGCCCTCCCTCTCCATGCTCTGCTACACTCTGCTACACACTGTTGTTCTAAAATTACACTAATTGAGTATGCACCAAAACTGACAAATCAAGCAGATATAATAGAAATTCTCTTATTTGTTAAAAAAAAAAACCCTTATAAAACTTTGGCACCACCTTTCTAGATTATGATCAGTTTTGTGGCATATTCAACAAGACAGCTGCTTATCATGGTAATCACATCAGCAGTGTAGGCATGTCCATGAATAAAACGTCATTCCCTTTAACCCATGTTGCTCCCGGTCGCACCGGGGATGTTACCTCTTCAGTCAAAGGATTTTCTCTCTGGCTCTACTGAAGAGGATAAACATGTTGGAAGTCATTTTTCCATTTGCCTTTCACTACTTCCACCATCTGCCACTGGCAGAAACTCCGATAGCAGCTCCATCTGCACTGGCACGACAGCAAACCCTCATCCTGTTTTTGTGCTGTAAAGCAATCCAACAGATTCCCAGCCAAACGTAACGTGGTGGCACACAAAAGTAAAACTGCAGAGTGCGGCTGAGAGGCTGCCAGGTCTGCTCTCAGTGGTGGTCTCATTTGTTTCTGCAGATTTTACTAATTTTTCTAAATTATTTATTGATGCAAAAATGCTCCATGTAGCCCCCTTTAAATAGTTTGTCTCAACTATTGTTCTTTTTAAGGAGATTGGATTGATTGCATGCTGTCAGTAAGCATTTTACTGATGTATTGAATTGGATTCTTCTATGTGGTCTAAAGCTACACAGGATCCAGACATTGACAAATAGTGTCCACATCCTGGATGCTTAGTTAATAGAATATTCCCAGATTTAAAGCAGTTGTGTGATAACTTGCATCTCTATTTCTTTTGGAAAGAATGCTGATCACACAGATATAATACACTCGTCTCATTCACATTGCAGCGTTTTTGAGCTGTCTTAGACTTCAGTCTTTAAGTGATCCCGGGAATGCAGTCTGGCAGGTGAGTAACGGCCAATAAATATTCTCTGAGATGCATCTCCTCTCCGATGAACAATCCTGTTGTCAGTAATTGCCGTTGACAAATGCAGTGGGAGAGAGAGGGGGAAGCACAATGTGGCACATGGCAACATAATGTCAGCAACAAAATCAGCAGATGTAAACATCACCGCTCTCTGGCAACGTAACTGGCCTGGTTTTACAAAGCGCCTTAAAATAGACCCAGTAGATAATAGATGTATCGTGCACGTTCCTCTCTGTGAAGCTGCTGCCATTACACTGGCAGAATGATGTTGATATGTCTGATGCTGTCATTTCTTGGGCTACAGCAGTGATAGATTTTGATCAGCTGTCCTCTTTTATAATCCATGTTCTTTAATGTAGCAGTCGTTAGCGGCGGACATCATTTTTTCTTTCATGTGGTTCAGACTTCCCCGTGGTCACAGATGTAATGAGGAATAATATCTGTGCAGTGTGCTGGCACATATTAAATAGTTTCCTAAGGGCTTGAAGGCATTAGTGTGCACACCTCAAATCATGGTCACAATATGCTGTAGAAATTCTGCCACAGGCCCTTATTATACCACAGAAAATTAAAATGCTATCGCCATTAATATCATGCTGTTACCTCTCAGTGTGCTCAAAGTACTGTATTATAGCATGTCTTTGGTCACACTGATGAATGTGGTACTGGAGCTACAGTAAATAGTATTCTATAATATATAGAAGAGGGTCATCAAATGTATCCATCAACTTCAACAAACAGCCTTACAAAAGTACTCAACAGATAAATTACTGCAGTTTTACAACATTGCCAGACTCACGATGGACATTATAAAAAACCTATGCAACAGAACCACATATATTCTACAGCCTAGAGCCAAATAATTTTCTGGCTTCTACTTTCGAACCAGTTCCTAAAAGGTGTCCAACCATCTCTGTATCAGCACTGCATGTGACCTTACTTTCTACTGCTGCTGAAGGATCCAGTCTGCAATATGTCACAGTTGGTTGTAATAACTAATGTAGTTACAAGATGACGAACGTCAGACGTCTGGTGAACATACCACTGATTTTTACTTTTTCAACTCTGTAGTCTGAAGTTTCATTTCAGGTAACATCAGAATTCAAGTAGCTGCCTCTAGTCACAAGACGCTCGGTGCAACTTTGTACAACCTGTACCAGACTTCAATGTGTAAAACACACTTTAGAATATGTCTGATGAAATCAACATCTGGCACTGTAGCTTTGCACAGACTTTGTCAGCATGTAGTTTTGGATCAGGGATGAAAAAAAGAAAATGTGAAGGTGATGAAGAAAAACTGCACCAAAAGGCTGACATCTCAGATTTACTAGACTGAATAGCCAGACTCTCCCATCTCCTGTAGCGAGTCACAGTCAACATGCTAATCAAGTTGAAGTGGTAGGCTAGTATGAGTCGACCTCCAATGGTGCAATGGACATCTAGAAAAACTCAAGATGATGGTCACCAAAGAACATCAAACAATCCCAACGGTGCTTAACCATTACACACACACACTCCTGTACGGCCATCAAATTGAGGACATTATTACTATAATGCATTCCCTAGCTCCAACCTCTAATCCAAACTAAATTTTAACCAAGTCTTAAGCCTTAAGTGGCCCTTGGAAAAAGTGCAAGTAAGTGTAGGCTGTCCTCGGTTCATCAAAATGTCTCTAATTCAGTGGTATGAAATTCAAACTAGTCCTCCTTCTGCTGACCATTCAAGACCGCACACACTTACGCAAAGGTAACATGTCTGCCACGGTTTGAAGGAGCATTGTAAGCACCAGGGAGAACAGTTATTCTCCCAGCATTCAGCCATATTGGAGATTAACTGATGACAGCAACTGTATTGTTTTCCCCCAACGAACTGCTGTGCAGCTGGGGACTGCTGCTAGTCCAGCCGTCACACAATGCAAAGCAAAGATGATAAACTAATAGTCCTCCAGAGAAAACAGCACACATGCTGTGTAGTGATAATGCAACTATTATCCAAAAATTAGCATCAATACATTTTCTATTGAAGTAAAGATATGGCTCTTTACACGCTTTGTGGCAAACGTCTTACTCTTATCGTGCCTGTAAAATAAAAACATGAAATAAAAGCCCAAAGGGCTTCTGACAGAACCCTTTCACATATGAATGTCCTTCATCTTAATATGAAAATCTCAGACTCGTTAGACAACACAGCTGTCACCTCACACCAAGAAATCTTTCTTTGTGGACTGCATGATTTCATCTTGTCTGCCTGACTTTTCTCCAGGTGGAACAGGTTCCACAGTTCAAATTTACACATCGAGTGAACAGAAGATTGTCTGTAAGTTTGAATGTGTGTGTGTCTCTCTCTATGTGTGCTACCATCTTGTCCAGGGACTACCCTGCCTGTCACCAAAATCAGCAGTTCTGAAAGTAATAGACATATGGTTATTTGTTAAGGTCTTTTTTTTTAAGACCATTAGATGAGGATGAGGTTAAAGCTCCAGACAGAACCTCTGAGCCAGTAATGAGACCTTTAAATGCATTCAGATTGTATAAATGTCCAGATTTTCTGTGATGTCTCTGCCACCACCCGATAGCATTACCCATCCAACCATAATATCCATACCTCTAAGCATTTAGAACATTTTAAAATGCTTTGTGCGCCACAGACCAAGGTCCATTTACCTTTGTTGCGTTTGTGTGGTAAAAGAAATGTCACATCAGTTCCATGTGTCAGAAACTGTCCAATTATCTGTATGGCTAGATACATGTGGAACAACATTATATATGTCCTGATTTGTCCGTCAACACTTCTGGTCTGGCTCACCTACACCTCCTCCAGCTTTGCATATAGTAGAAAAGGAGGGCCAATCAGAAGAGGTTTCTACTTTACTGAGAAGGACCAGAGTGCAAGGTTCATACAGTTAACACATTTGTTTAGCCCAGGCTCGCTCACAGAGTTTAGCTTTAGTGCAACTTCTAAACGCTGGCTCTGTCTCTCTCACGCACACACTACCTGCTGGCAGCCTGCCACTATCACTGTTTGGTACCCTACTCACAGGGGGGATGATAGTATCTTCCAATAAGAATGAGGGTTCATTTTTATTCCATCATGCAGATAGCAAATTGAGGCCAGTGTGGGGCTAATATTGTACATTACCTGCTATCAAATGCGCTATTTACTTCTACTCTATATCAATCTTCCTCCACCAGCAGTCATTGTCTTTCACACATAATTTTATTGTAGGTTCATGTCACGAGTCATTTTGGAAACATGCAAAAGGACTAATCATTTTTGTTTGTGTGTCTCTAGAAGAAATACTCTACATTCAATTCTGTTGTCTGGGGTGAGACTGTGTGTTTATGTATACTTATACAGGGCATATGTGTGTGCAGTATGTATAATCACTATCTTAGCTCTCCCCCATGCAATAACAAACTGAAAAAAGCTGAAAAGGTCAGATTCATAGGCTGAAAGATAAGCTCCAAGTGAAAGCTCTCATCGTTCACCAGACTCATCTCAGTGCTTAACCATATATTTAAAACCATACTCAGACTGTAGAAGTAGTATACATACATTTCCCTTGGGATATTTGAGCATAATGTCAGTAGTGATGGCATCACTGAAACCCTTTTTGCAGGCTCCTCCAGCTTGTCTGAGTGGTGCATCATGAACAATTAGGAGTTGCTTATGAGTAGGAAGCCAGTGAGAGATCATATTCTTGTAGCTGCATTACATCTAACTAATGGTGCATTGCTGGGCTCATAATTTACTTAACCTTCTCACTGGCATTTGAACCAAGCCTGTCTCCTAAAATTTATGTTTGTGTCAAACTAAACTGCCAATCTAATATTTTTGTGGGAAACATAATCAATGTTTTGTGTCATTTATTTATGGAAGACCTACATAAATGAGACAGTGGAGTATTCACATAAAGCTGATCCCTGAGGCACACTCACTGTACATTTGAACGTTGCAGGGCATATTCAAGATCATCATCTTCAGAGATTGATGATTAATTAATGTCGAATTTTTCTGATTTGTCCATCTTGTACTTGTCTTGCAAGCACAAAAACTGTGGCACGATTGCAACCAGCCATAGCAACATGGTCAAAACAGAATTCTTAATATTTTAACTTATCAGTGATCAAATTGTTTGAATTGTCTTTATTTTTCCACAATACTCACATTTTTCAAATTAAGTTGAAAGTTGCAGTACATTTGCAACTAAGACATGAGGAAGTAATCTGCCACCCTTCACCTTAATAAAATAATAACTCTTCTTGTCATTGTCATTTTGTCTTCAGTCTTTGAAGCCGAAATGTCTAATAAATCTGGCTCCATCAGGAAGTATTTGTCCAAAAATAAGATACACTGAGGTTTGAAAGACAGAGCTCCTAATATTCTGTCAAGCGGTATTGCTCAGATGTCCTTCCAGCTTCAACAAAAATAACAAAAAGAAACCTTATTCTTATGTAAATTCTGTTTATGTCACAAAAATATTTTTTTAGCTTTAGTACATCTTGACTGGGACAAGTCATATGAACGGACTGTGGCATGAAATACGTATATAGGGTTTTTAGGGTCATAGAATGATAGATGAAAGTTTTGGTTAAGTTTTTCTTCCGTGTGCCTTTTCAAATTTGGCTTTACATCTCAGTATTCCTTTCAAACTCCCATATTTACTATGTTCAAATGATGCCAAATGCTTTGAAAAGACAGTATGTGTGTGTCTATAATAGCACTGGCATCAGTTGTTTTACCCTATGCCTACCTTTGCAAAGAGTCAGGACCCGCTACCCCTCTCTGTGTACTCATCCTCTTTGGTTGTGATGTATTGCCCAGGGTGCGGAAAGGTTAATTTCATTGCTCCGATCAGTTAAACAGCTACAGATGTAATTGACACAGAAATAGAGAAGAAAATGAAAGCTGCTATACAGCAACCAATGGAAGCTTCTTTTCTCCACCCAAAGGGACTTAAACAGGAGAAGGCAATGGCATTTTACCAGAAAAGAAATATGAGAGAAATCACATTTATTGGCTTTTCACACTTTTTGAAACAGCTTTCTCCTAGCTTTAAGCTCACAAGAAACTGAGATGGCTATTGCAATTTGGAAAGGTGGGTTTTGCACCTTAGCCCAAATAAAAATCTTTGAAACTGCGAGTTGAATGTGATTTTTAGAAAGGCATGAAGGTTTCTTATAACCACTGCATTGTGACATGATTAAATTTGGATGCAGTGGGTTTCTTGAGGTCATGTAATGAAAACCACTTATTGTCAGGCTCATATCATTTAATTGGCTTGGCTGCAGCCCCCTGCCAGTTCATTATAGCATGCCTGGATTGCATTTGCCCACATTGCTATCCTGCCAGTCCCTTTGCAGCTACTGGGAAATCTCCACATTTGTTCAGAATGTGTGACTCTGTCTACTTGGCCCCATATCAAGTTGGGGAAATTCTGTATTTTAAATTAGTTTTCATTGGTTTTTGGTTTGATTTTATTTTAGCCTGAAATCAGAAGAGACAAGACTGTAGGTAATTTTCACCCAGATGAAATGCATTTCCAGATGGAAGGTTAAGGCATTGTGGAGTAGTGCTTGAACAAGTGCAACACATAATTCCCTGCAGCCCCATTCATCTGTGATTATTAAAACTTTATACTTGATTGAAAAACTCTATGGGTCTAGAAAATGTTAATTATACTAATCCTTACAATGATTGGACAGACAGCTGCTGGAGCTCAGTTGATTGTCAGGGAGGAACATTTGTATCATAATGTACTGGCACTGCAGCTTTTCTACAAGCAGACATTTTATTCCTCATCAGGATTTTTTCAGCTCATTAGGACCAATTTTATTGGTTTGTGAGTTAAAGCAGAAGGTCGAAATAATTTCACAGTGATATGTTTGTTATTGTGGGAAAGCTACTTTTTTCACCAGGCTAATTCATGAGATTAGAAAATACTTTGACAGGTGCTAACAATAAGGCTCCTAACATGTGTCATGCAGGTACATGGAGGCAAATGACCATCCCTAGCCCAGTCAGTACCAATGTGTATTCTCAGTGGACATACTCAAGGTGAGCTTTCACATACCTGTGGAGGTAATCAAGCTCCTTCCACAAGCTGGCGATACAGGCTACTTAACACACCACAGTAGTAAACAAATATGGCATCTTTGAAAGAATCTGTCTTGCTGTTGACTGCTGTAGGCTGCTTGTTGCACAAAAGGAAGAAAAAAGCAATTTCAGTGCAACATTTTGACTTTGAATAATAAAATAATAATATGAACTGATTAATCGATTAATTTGTAGCTGGGTTTCGAGATCCCAGAAGCAGTACACAGTTGACAAAGTTAGCAGCTGGATACCGCAGCGTATTGGAGCTACCAGCATATGGCATATTCTTAAAACAGCAACAAAGCATGAAAGATGAACAGAACTAACTACTGGTGGTGATGTCACTACTATAAATTATGTTACGAGTTGTTTGCCACATCCTGTGCTTTCATACTTTCTTTTCAAGCCCCCTGAACAAACAGGGTCATGCAATGAGGACTCATCCATCAGGAAGGAGGATACAGCAAGAATGCTGCTCATGGTGACACAGTGTTGATTACCAGTCAGGAGAAATAGGGCTGAGCATTTTATTTCCTGTTTAGTCACATAACTTGAGGAACTGTTACAGTCAGTAGAGGATTTGGCAAGAAATGATGTGGGGGTTGTCTAAAGCCTTAAATCACGGTACTAAAGAATTGACTCACTTAATGAAAAAACCTTTAGTAGGATTTATCCAGGCATCATCTATTTGTGCCTCCACCAGATTACAGTGGACATGGATTCATTTCAGTTCAGGTGATTACAGCATTTAAAAATTACTTTACTGTGTGAGTCCTTTCTACCAAAATAAGACAACCAAAGTTTGCTGCTTATCCTCAGTAAAGGAAGGGTCTCTACACAGATTGTGTGTTGGTTCCACCCAAATTAAACACATGTAAAATATGGTCTATTTTAGGCTTTAAGTCTATTTTTCTGCATTTATGTGCATTACCATAGTCATTGTGTATTTCAACACTTTCACAGGTGACCTTCACTTTGTATTGCATCCAAATCTCTTCTATGTAGAAGCACACTGAGCCAAAACGTCCTCTGTTGCTCTGCTAATGTTCTGCTCGTGCTGTGTTTTTATAGTCGGTGTTAGGGCTGTGTGTTGGCAAGAACCTTGCAATGCGATAAGTATCATGATACAGGGGTTATTATTCGCAATATATTATTATTGTAATATACTGAAATCTTATTTTAAACTGTCATAGAATAAAGAACTTGCTGAAGGCATAAATTAGTAAAAGAGTGAGTAAAACAACTTGCAACATACACAGCACTGCCATCTAATGGTCTGGGGTTTAAACCCAACACAAAATAAATCACAGCCATGTCATGAATGTTTGCATGTACATTATTAATTTATGATCAATGCAGTATCACACAAATCACTGTATGTAATGCACATAGTGAAATACCAAAATGTTCTAGCAAAAAACTTATGGTTATTGCTTTTGACAAAGCAGAGGTTAATTTTTTTGTTGATCTTTCACTGATAGCTTATGATCTCCTTAGGATATGTTGACCTGCTTTCAATCAGTGCTCATATATCTTGCCCTTTCTGATTGCCCTCCCCACCCGTGGCCGTCCCCCTCCATCACTTGTCTCACTGTGCCCACGCTGCCTTTCATCTGAATACAGTAGTGACAAAGTAAAACATTCGAAGTTCAGAAGTGTCTCATCAAAGCAGCTTTGTACAGGCAGGGGTGCCATTATGCCATTAGTAAAGGATTTGCTACGCTTCGGTAGCATTGTCTGGAAAAACACCAATGAAGGTGTCAAAGTGCTACCTCTGCCAGCGTTGTGTTTCACACACTTCTGTGGAGGGGAATTCAATACAGCTGATAGATCACTCTCATTATTTGAGTATTGAGCACCAGGAGCCAAAAAGCTGACACTTTTCTCCTGATGGGAGAGTGAAAAAAGACAAGAACCCTATTAGCTGGATCTGGTTGGTTATGAAAGACAACCTGAGCATAATGAAGGGAGTCTGTCAGACCTATTAAGGTTGGCTGGTTACACTGTCTCAGCTGGTCCAACACTAGCTATACAGTACTTTTTGCTTCAACACTTGAAGTTGACAGACGTCACAGACGGTCTGCCCTCTGTTCATTTCAGCTTTGCCCTTTCAACAATGGAATTTTCCACCTCCCTCTTTGCAGTGAATTTAAAGGATCTGTGCAGTTCTACGAATGCTGCTCTGACATGACATTCTTTGGAAGCGGTGGTGACCCACAGTCATGCTGGCATCTGTCATTCCTAAAGCCTGGTCAGTCATCTGCCCAAGGTTAAAGAACCAAATAGGTCATTTAGCTTCTTTCAGCTTGTAATTTCCTGTTTGTTTTAAGTTAAGTTTTATACACCAGACTCCAACGAAATCAGCTGCATTCGTTGCAAGAAAATTAGTGGGAAATTTAGGAGCTGAGCGAAACAAGTTCACTCACAACATTTTGGTGTGATGTGGGTTAAAAAAGTATGCAAACAATATTGGGATATTGCCAGGGTACAGCTATAGCAAACCCTGTACATAATTTAGACAGCTTGAATTATAAAATGAATCAGTGCGTGTTACAACTTGATTGTTGGATTTCTGACAGTCTATCTCTGATGGCCGGCTTTTTGGTCTCTCTGGACAATGGTCACTGTGGTCAATGGTCACTTGTGACAATAGTCACAACAGGTCACTGTGCTAGACCTAGTGGTGTAGCAGAGCGAAGGCTTCTTTAAAGTAGATCAGTGCTCCATTTTTACTTGCCTACCTCTCCTGATTAATGTCTTTGTCGTTTACAGATATGAATGTGAAAGTTCAAGAGGTGTCAGGTATGTGTGGCCCAAATTTCTACACATTCATTCTCATTATTTTGCCTTTTCAAACATACCATAGCCTTGTTTTTTTTTTCTACATACTATTCTCAGCTGCATGTCATCTAACAAAACCTCATCACCTCGGCTTTGTCTTAACCCTTCTGGACATTTGCTGCTGAGCACTCTAACCTGTCACTACCATCATACTCACACAACATTACTGTTTTCCTCTAGGAACCAGTGGGATGTTATTCTACTTCCTGCAGTGTCTCTCCCCTGATTCTCATCTTTTCTTTTTCCACGGCTGCCATCCAGGCAATGTGTTAGTTTGTATAGTCACAGTACAATGAAGTCTCACACTCGTGGGTACATACAGTATGGATAATTCCAAAGCATTCCACTCAATGGCATTGGAATATGCTGGCAAGCTTTCCCAACTGCATAGATAGAGATATTCACACTAATAATGGGTGGTAAGATTGTGTCTTACAGTCAAAGGTCCAACTCAAAAACTTTATACTTAAATCACAAAAGTACAAGTACTCCATAATGCTATTATTAGTCAAATATATTTTGAATTAAAAACCCACCATGTGTAACCTAAATTGTAGAACAGGAAAAAAATGATTGTTGCTTGTTGTTATTCTTATTCTTGCAGTTTGATCATCACTACTGGACAAATGATTTGATGGATTGATAAATCTTAAGACTTAGTACAGAGAGGCAACCCTAAATCGTCTCGAAAACTGTATTTATGCAGAAACATATGTGTGTATATGTGCAGTATGTTGCACTGAACTGGACATCAAGATATGTGTCTGACTGGGGACTGGTTCTGAATAAGTAAAAAGTGGAAAACATAAATGTTTTGTAATTTGGTCATGCATACAGTGTCGCCTCAGGCTTTCTTACTCTTTGCATGAGAACATTACATAAAAGCTTCAGTCTGTATGTACAATGAAACCTGCCAGTAAGGCCGGAAATATTCTGTACTTGCATATACAAAGTAGTCAACTCACGTACTTCATGTATGCCTGGAGTAATTATCATGTTATCCCCGGGGCGCAGAGTCGAGTTTAATCATCTATTCAATTCAATTTTATTTGTATAGCGCCAAATCACAACAGAAGTCGTCTGAAGGTACTTTACAGTGTTTAAGGTTTAAACAAAATATAAGAGTTAAAAAACCTCCATCAGGCTCACAGTGGGCGTCCATCTGCCTTGACCGGTTGGGGTGAGTGGAAAGAGAAGAGATAAAATAACAGCAGGCAACAACAACAACAACAACAACAACAACAACAAGCAGCAAAAACACTGGACAGGTCGGTAGGGCCACTAACTGCACTCTGGAGATACACAGCTCCAGGCCGAGGATACCTGCAGAGGATAACAGAGACAGAGAGGAGGAAACACAACTACAGGAGAGAGAAGACACAAAGTTAATGACATGAAATGGTAGAATTTGAATGGATAGAGGAGAGAGGAGAGAGGAGAGGAGCTCAGTGTATCAGTTGAGGTCCCCCAGCAGAACTAAGAGATGGTTCAGAGTCACCTGATCCATCTCTAACTATAAGCTTTATAAAAAAGGAAAGTTTTAAGTCTAGTCTTAAATGTAGAGAGGGTGTCTGCCTCCAGAACCTGAACTGGGAGCTGGTTCCACAGGAGAGGGGCTTGGTAGCTAAAGGCTCTGCCTCCCATTCTACATTTGGAAACTCTAGGAACCACAAGAAGACAGGCTTAGAGCAGAATCTTTGATTTTCCAGAAATCATGGTGAATCAGTCATTTCATACAGCCCCATCAGTGAGATGTGGAATTGCATCCCCTGTGTAGCATAAATTACTGATGACAAAAACCAAATGGCCAAATTAGCACAGGGTATGCAAGGTTGCCATAATGCTAACACAGACTCTCAGTTAATAACAATTATATTTCCAGCCTATAGGTGGATGGATCAAAACACAAGTATACATTTAATTTGAAGGGATGTGCTGTTTTTATCTGCTATGTTTGTATTAAAGCTCAGGCTGTATATTATATATTATCATATAGACTTATTTCCCATGCTTTTTCTTATGTGTTTGAGACTTGCTAGGCTAGGCTAATAGTAATTATTATGAACACATGCATATACAGTAACATATAACATTGCTGTTGTTACTTAAGAGGAAGAACATAATAAAGCAAATAATAAAGCACCAGACTGGTAAGCAGCATAAATATGTAAAGGTTTGAATCAGGATTTAAGGATAAACACAGATCTGGTGATAGAGCACAGGCAGAAAAGACTTTTTCTACTTTCTGTTACAGGACAGAGTGACAAAGACCTCATATTCAGTCTCTGTTCACTTGGTCCTCTAATGTGACAGGATTATGTTTACATCCAATGGCCATTAAATGTGCATGTGGAATTCATCAGCCCTGCTTTACCCTAACAAAGTATAGCCGTATCTTATTTTTGTCTCCTAAATTCTGGAAATTCTGTGTTAGACCAGAAACCAGAGTATTTCTTATTTTATATTTAAGATTCTGCTGTGAATATGTCACAAATGCATCTGTGACCATTTCAGTCTGTAGTTTGCACAAGCAACTCATTTTTACATCTACAACTCAATTTGATGTGTTTTTGAGTTGAATGATTAGAATCTAGTAGTAAAGTTGTTACTGGCAGGTGGACCAGAAGTTCTCCAAATTCATTTTAGTTTTTCAGTCTTCAAAACAATCAATAAAGGTTTTTGGGTGTGTCAGACAAACCATGACAGTAGTGACAGACTGCTGTGACGATGGCCCTGAGTGCTTCTGACTGTCCTCAGGTGGCAGGGACACTGCACAGTGTCCTGAGACAAAGTGAGATGTCTGAGGAGATTATTTGAAGACCCGTCCCTTGGAGACATTTGAGTTAGACACTGTGAACACCTTGTTCTTTCCAAGTCAATCACCAGGCAACACAGCAGTGACATCACATTAATAGATGCTAGAGATGGACAGGGCTGTGGTGGTGTGTGGCTGCAGGTCTGATAGCAGATAGAAGTGGGCTTACCAGAGTGATAAATGAAAAGCAGGAGGTACATCAGTTTGCCAGCATGCAGACAGATAACACAGTACTATACATATCGTTTCTGATATGACAGGTATACCGTTTGATAGCATCCTGCAATGCTGATTCAAAGGGTTTTGTATTCAAAGCTAAAACATGTAACTTTTTAGTAGAATTATGTTCTAAACCTGATCTTAATGTGAAGAAGTTTGTCAAAGACTGCTGTTGGATAGTTAAGCAGCAGTGCAAAGACCTTCTCTTCTCAAAGTTGAGTGAGACTTACCGATCTAGCCAATGGTTTGTTAGACAGAGCCACGTGGTCAGCAGTTTGAGTCCTTGTTCCTTCTTAATACAGGTCAAAGTCGCCTTGGACAAAACTTTGAACCTCAAACCCTTAATGCCTTAAATGTAGTTGTCTGCCGACCAGAATCATTTATTAGTAACAAACTATCAGGTATTATTAATAAATAACAGTAAGGGTACAGTGTTCAACCAAAGTGTTTTCTGTATAGTTATATAAACTTTTTTTTGGTGATTGCTGTGTATGTGTGATTTTCAGAAAGGCAGATTTGGAGTCACCTATGTTTAAAGGATTTCCATTTGACTGTTGGTGACAGGTTGATTTGCACTAGGTGACCTTGTTTACATATAGTTCTGAAATGGATTAAATACAAGTGTAAAAAAGCACAAAGATAGATTGTGACCAAATCAAAGTCAACTATTTGCGGTCATGTGGTCAAATGCATCCCAAACCATGTCTTGGGATGCATTTGAACACATATATTTAAAGTGGGAATGCTAACGAGTTTCAAGCAAGGAAGTTACAGTAAAATACATCATCAATGAAGGACAAGAGTGAAGGTTGTTTTGGTGAGGGTGCACTGGCCTTTGGACAGCTGGGAGCAAGTGTTCCAAGGCTCTGCATAAGGGCAAAAAAAAGTTTTTTCACTTTGCTGCTTTTCACTTATGCAAATCCACAAGGGAATCTATCTTTCTTTGGACCCTATCACACTAATAAAGTGTCCATAAATGTTGGTATTACATTCACCCAGCAGAAACTGAAGGCTTTCTGCAGAGTGTAATTGTGTGAAGTGAATTCTCAGGCACTGTGAAACCACAATGGAAGAAGATTTCATCAGCCTATGAAATGGGAAAGCATTACAGGATTGAATTGTTGACACAATAAAGCCTCTCTCTCTTTATCGGGTCAAGGATAAAGTCTCATGAGCTTATGCTTTGGAAGGATATTGAAGCTGTAAGAGCCTTCACTGCAATAACAGACAGAACTTCTTACGGCCTGAGAAATGGATTCGCTGGTGCACTAAACAGTAGCCCCCACTGTAGTGTAGACAGGGTGGGATATGAAGGGGGGTGGGGTAGAGGGGCATGATGTGTGTTGACTTATGGTAATCACCTCCAGCTCTTGAGAGGTGACTGTTAGCTGTACTGTTCTACTTGGCACATTTCTTATGCTGACCCCTGTGTGAGACACCCAGACTCAATTGTGTCAATGAGGTTTTATTGCGAGCTCCTGAACAAGACATTTTTATTGTAGTGGTGTTTTGATGAAACTGTAGCACAGCATACTGATGACTCCAGAGTGCAGCCTTAAATTCACTCTGCTGAATGGAAAATTACTTCCATGACTGGCCGCAGAAGTTAGCAAATTACAAAATTACAAAATTTACCTGTCACTCTGAAAGTTTTAGCAGTGTAGTGTAGGTTTTTAATATACAGTAGAGTGGCACATTAATGGCACTGCAAGTATCCTGTCAAGGGGGAGCAACTCTGCGAGCTGCATTCAAATACTTACCAGCAGGTGGATGTTGGTAATTTTCCATCAGATTTGTTGAATGGATATTGGCTCCACGAAAAACCTGTTTTTCTGCTGAACTGGCAGCTGGAGAGTAAATAATGTTCCTCTGAAACACTTTGTTTTTATTTGTGTTTCATATTTTGACATTTCTGTCAGAGACATTTACTAGCAAATGGTTATACAGTTAAATTGGAGGGAAAAAAGCTGTGCTTTTGTAGAGAGATATTACTCATCCAAGAAACAAGCATTCAGGTAGGAACATTAAAGCTGACACATGCATACAGTAAATATTGTATTATCTCACATGAATTAAGTGTTCTCACTTACTGTGGTAAGTGGATTATGGAAATTGATTATGCATTTGATTAGGAAGTGACGTTTGACATGACACAAATGTACAAATGTAGAAACTAGAAACTGCAGTGTTTTGTTTACAGCATATCAGAGCAGTAGCAATAAATAGAAATGTCAAATTTCTTACAGGGAATTCTCCAGATGATGACATCTAGCCACACACGGACTAAATGCGACATTATATGGGCTTTGTAGGGGGAGCTCACAAGATAACGTGAGTTTAAAGTTTGGTGAACCTGCTTCAGACATTTGTGTTCTCATATACAACTCCTCTGGATAATGTCTAAATATGTTCAAGTTTGCAGTTCATGTCTGAAAAGAGCTTAAGTAAAACAATAACACCAACATTTTCAAAACATTAAGGGGACGTTGGGGTGATGGGTAGCTGATACTGATCAGCCAACATATTCTCATCTTACTGTGTCAGGTTGTGACACTTTACAGCTGGCGGTTATGTCGCCATGACAACAATCAGGGGATGAAGTTGTTGAAACACTGTTTAGTTCAGTTTAAGTTTAGGCACGGAAACGCACAGGACTGCTGTCTGCTGTGGGAAAGTCCTGCATGTTGTGGACCTATCCAACCACCCGACCTCCTTCATGCATGGACTTTTAGCTGAATACTGCATGAATCTAGGTGTCAGGTTTTCATATCTCTTGGTTGTTGTTGTTGTTGTTGTTAAAAAAGGTTTAACCTGGCTCAGCTCTTAGTACTTTTTGTAACAGAAGATCATCTATTACAACTTTTCCACCAAGCCATGTATTGACACTGCTATTGACTCATCCTCCACGAACATGAGAAGAGTTCACATTAACTGCTATTGTTAATGTGAACTGTAATGTTGCTCCACTGAGAGGCATGCAGTGTTTTTTATGCTGACACTGCAGTGTCTGCGAGAGGGCACATGGCATGGTTAACTGGGCCGAGGCGGCCAGTGGTTATGTACGTGGCTTCATCATGGGATGCACCTATGCAGACGTGTAGGAAAATTCTTCATTCAAGCTCAACAGAACATAATGTGCATTGGTGCTCGTTTACAGTCAAGAAAAGTATGTGATAGAAAGCATTTATTACCATTACTGTTATGTGTTTTAGGGTCTGACAAGCCTCAAAACTCATGGATTGATTGTTCAAACTGGTATATCATGGTACCTGCAGCAAAACAGCATGGCCCCCTCAGGTCTTTTTTAAATGTGTAGCTGTATTTTGTGATACTCTGCTACAGTAGCAGTGGTTCAGCATTCTTTCCAACACTGCTGGTGTAGAAATGTGTATTGACACACTGCTAAAATGTCCTGCCCATGTACAGTCTTCGGACTGAATAACGCTGTGAGTGGGAATGAGGCTTCTCTTTATTCTTTCATTTTGCTGTTGACACCGAGCTCACTTTCTCATTGCTTTCACGTAAGGCTCCCCGAAAACTCCTGCTGCCTCTTCATGGCAATTTAATGAGAGCCTCAAGTGGAAAACTCTAATTTTGTTTGTTGCCTTTGTTGGGAAGGTAAAATAGCAACGCTCACTAATAATGCATGTGAATACGACCTGCAGTCAAATGGTTTAGTATTCTGAAACCTTCAATGTTTCTACAGGCTGACGTTGGAGAATCAATTTATTCAAAGTTATGTTGGACTCTTCTCTAAAACAATAACATACAGTAAGCTTTTCACCCCCAACTTGGTGGCCTGGGATTGTTAAAGAAGCATTTTCCTCTTTTGCTGCAATCAGCAAAGTCCAAACTCATTTCCTGTGGTTCAATCTGTTAACTCTTTTGTCATGTATCTTTTCACTTATGTTATTCCAACTTTTTAAAACTGCACAAGTCTGCATTAACAATGATCTATGAATGTTAAGATGTTAAATCTAAAAAGAGAATTATCACCCAGCTCAGTTCTGCAGTGTTCTAGTCTCATTTAGTTTGTTGGTTTGTTTTCACATTCTCCAAATTCTGCTCTTATCAAATAGTTTGTTTTGTTTTTGTCTGATACCACATTCTGTGCTGCCCAGAACCAAGCAGATTGATCTTAGTCTTGTCATCTACCATATTTTCCGCACTATAAGGTGCACCGCATTATAAGGCGCACCTTCAATGAATGGCCTATTTTAAAACTTTTTTCATATATAAGGCGCACCGCATTATAAGGCGCATAGAATAGATAGACAGTAGAGGCTGGGGTTACGTTATGCAACATTAGATGGAGCTGCGCTAAAGGAAATGTCAACAAAACAGTCAGATTGGTCAGTCAAACTTTATTAATAGATCACAAACCAGCGTTCTGACAACACCGTTCACAGCCAAAATGAATAAACAGCTGTTTTATTATTTTCCAGTCAGTGACATAGAATTTTCGTGACAGTTTATCTTTGTCCATGTTGACGATGTTGCCTTTCAGTTCAAGTGATAAATGAATAACAATAAGTTGTGACAAAGGCAGCTAAAAAGTATTATAGTATTAAAATGTGTCAGAGTGAGAGTTGTGTATTTTAGTTGATCTTTGTTAAGATAATTAGTTACAGAGTGAGCGCTCTTTCCACTCTCTGTTCAATAGAACGGCTTCCACGTATTTTCTCCGTCGGTAAATTAAACTAGTTTAGTTTCCACAGTAAAACCAACTGGTTCATGTATATGCTGAGTGTGATTTATACGTTTGTGCCTTGGAAAGCATTTGTCTTTGTAAGTATTAACATGTTTATTGTCATTAGAAGTATGTTAGTTGTTACCTGTTACATGTGATAAATTACGTGTGTGTTATTGTAATTAGCTTCATTCAAGTCAAGCTAGCGTGTGCGAGTGTAACATACCAAATGTGTAACGATGTGTATTAATTGTTCATTTAGTTTCTGTTTCTTTCAGTTACATAAAGTAAAGATAGGATAAAATGTAGTTGAGAGCAATGTACTCCTCAGTTCACAACTCCAGTAAAGACCAGAAAAGAAATCCTTGTATGGAGTCTCCTACTCTTTGTTAGCTGGCTGTCTAGCTACACTAAGTTCAGGTGTTGTGAGGACAGCACAGGCCGGATCTTTTTTTCAGTAATCTTATACTGCGTGACTGATCGACTTTAGTTTAAACTCTGCGTCGTAAGCGTGTCTCTTAATAGGAGCCATTTTGGGGTTTTTGCACAAACACACAAATGGAAATGAAACGGCACGCTTCGCGCAGTCATATATCCCAGCATGCACCGCGCGCTACTTCTTCTACGAGGATAAATGGAGTCGGCGGCTGCTCAACGTAGTTGCGAGACCTGTTGCGGTTCAATATTGATCCATATATAAGGCGCACCGGATTATAAGGCGCACTGTCGGCTTTTGAGAAAATGGAAGGCTCTTAGGTGCACCTTATAGTGCGGAAAATACAGTACCTTTAAATTACAATTAAAGAGTTTCGATATTTTATCATGATGATTAGTTTATTTATTCATTTACTAAGGACCTGGTGGGGCTAAACCAGAGCTACTCTCTAAGAATGGTAAAAAGTTATTAAATAAAACCAATAAATGTGATCGATAGTTTAAATAAACACATACTTCAAGTTAAATTGGCTTTATAAGAGAACACTGATGGCCGATATGACGTGCTTATTAAGTAAATAAATGATTATTGGCCTAGCATACTCCAGTATAAATCCAAGTCAATATATTAGTCTAACCTTAGACATAAGTGTAAGTTCTATTTGTGTATGTGTAGATATTGTGTGTGGTGTATGTGAGTGTGTATGTGTGGCGTAGATCTCCTTTCCTGGATCATTTTGTGTCCCAGAGGACTCTCTGGTGTTCCAGTGTCATCCAGTGTCATTTAGATGAGTGTAGTGTGTCCATCACACTGGATGATTAAAATCATACCAGTTTCAAATCATTCCAGCTGTAAAGTTACTCCACTGGGAGGCATGCAGTGTTTTGAATGCTGACACAGCAGTGTGTGTGACAGGGAGCATGCAAGGTTAACTGGGCTGAAACGGCCAGTGGTTATGTACTGTATATGACTTAACATGGGATGCTCCTACCCACACATGCGGAAGAAAATTGCCTCCAGCTAACTGAACATAATATGCATTGCTGCTCCTTTACAGTCAAGAAAAGTATGTGATAGAAACCTTTTAAACACTAAATCTTCTCTCTATAAATCTTATCGATTTAGACCTTATTAGATGTTGGTGCTGCATACAATTGAATAGTAATGGGGGGAAATAGATTTTTGGGAAGCTACCATAATTCCTGAATGCTTTTAAACTGATATGTGGAGGAAAATACAGTTTGTATTCGGAAATGTTTGTTGTTTCGTTCAATAATTAGCATAATGAAGGACGTTGTCAGTATTGCTGTCTGTTAATCATGATGATTATGGAGGATTTTGCTTCTTTAATTCACTGCTGTTTTATGAAAATTATCATAATTGAAGAAATGAACATAATTAATAAGGAAAATTGTATATTTGTTCTACATTCTCTGCTCCTGGCATCTAAAGCATAATGAACATTTTAACTTAAAGCACTTGTTTACAATAATCACTGTATATAAGGGACCAGCCAGCTGTCAGTCCAATCCTAGTCTGTTTCAGCCAGGTTCCAGCCACCCTAATTCTGACGGGCCACCATTACACATTCACAACATAGTGGACAAAAAGTAGACGATCACTGTCATTGCCCACAGTAGTGTCCACTGCAGAGTCAGGTGTCTTTGTTTACGCCTTGGTTTACACTGTGTGCTTCCCAGACTTGAAGTAGTTGCTGGAACTTAACTAAACAAACTATTATATATTATATATTATTATTATATTATAATATTATTAGATATTAACTATTCATCATTCACATATTTTGCCACTTTAACACTGGGTGAATTATTGAATATGTCTGATTGGATTAGATTTTCATACCAAATCAAATTAAAACAAGTTGCCTCACGTGGACGTGGTGTTCATCTTGAAAGTTTGCTCTTTTCAAACATGTAACAATAATTTATTAAGCTTCCTAACCTTGAATTAAGCATTAACAACAGCTTCATTTGGCAGCTTACTGGAGACTAAGACCTACACTAGATCTGTATTTTTTGCCTCAAAGAGAGTTTTTAAACTTGCTATCATGTTGCAACAGTCCATGAAAAAAATGATGCAGCTCTGCAAGCGGGCACTGACAGAGATAGAAACAGAATTATCAACTGAGGCTTTTCCACGTGCTGTTTTGTTCAGTGTTCCTGTTTATTAGCCTGTCCTTCAGGAATTACACAGTCACACAGGCCCACGTTCCTGTTTATATGTTACAAGGCCTGTTTTTGTTTTCTGATTTCTTGATCTGCTCCTGGGGGATAAGTGGATATAGGCCATGAACGTACTGTGAAGTGGTTCATTGAGCCTATTGGTGCAAAGCTTGTGGTGGTAATGGCGGTAATGCACAGTGCAGCCACGTGGCCCCGTTGAGCACAAAACCTTCCCTGTAATGCAAATCCCAGCACTTGGCACTCAACGGTGTGATAAACTGGAATAATTAATTGTGAGGTAGGTCTCATTACGTGGTATGAGCTGGGCAGTGGACACCATCAATAATTAAATCTTTGTGTTTACTACTGAAGCTTATATATATCTTTCCCTCTAGACTCCTGTGATGTGATTGTGATGAGTGAAAAGAGCTGGAGCGAATGATAGATGGAGGGACCCTCTTGCAAAGCTAATTTCCAAAGGCCTCAGAGTGAACTAGCAAAGGTTAATTGGATTCTGTCAAAGTGATACTGTCGGGCGATGTTTAGTTATCTTAGATTACCACTTGCCACAATACCACTGTTTAATTTTCTTCTTTGGAGAAAATAATAATGATCTTATCATAATCAGCACACACAACTTTATGAACCTGTCAGGACCTTCAACGTCTTTACAGGAGCTTGATTTTTCTTGGAATAAATAAAACAAACAGCTTACGATATCCCACACTAGACAATTATCTTGCTCTGTTTGTTAAGTAATACCATCAGTAAGCATGCTCACATCCCTTTGGGCCGAATTCAACACATTTAGCAAAAAGAGAAAGATTTGGATTTCGGTATTACATAACGGAAATGGCTTAAACCTGCTTTCGGAGAGGTGCAGTGTATGGCAGAGACCGTGTTACATAACCAGTGAAAGTATTTGCTACTCATCCATCAGGAGGAAGTAAAGAGGTGGGGGAGCTTTGTCCCTGGGATTTGTGTCAACACAACAAGGTTTTTACACTCACTAGCTTAGCACTGTTTGTTGGAGCGAGGCTCCGACAGTCTGTGTGTTTGTGTTTATCTCTTCCTCGTCTGGAAGCTGCTTTCGCTTTGCACTGAGCCCTGATAGATGGAGCAGGCGTAGCCGAGCAGGTCACGACTGTGTCTCCAGATGAACTGACCTTGTACTTTGCTGATTAAGAGAGGGGAGTACAGTATTGACTCCTTACCAACATCATTACCCCTGAAATCTCACCCCTCCACCCTTTCATCCTCTCTTCCACAGGAAACCAAATGCACATGATTGTTTTTGTGTGGCTGCATTGATGCATGACCCTGAAAGTGAATAACTCACTGACACAACCTGTGTGCGCTGTGCCTGCAGTGTGACACACTGCATGCGATTCTGAGCTGACTGTAGCTGCACTGAACTGGAAACACTACACTATACATGTAGACATCCAGAGGAGTATATTTGCTATTTTTTTGTCTCCAGCAGTCATATTCCACAGCATCACATCATATTGCGATGCAAAGTATTGATCCAAGACACGATCATGTAATGTCCATTGTCCTATTTTCTGTCTGTGAATTCAATATTCATTCAGTGTTAGACAACTTTTTAAGATGAATGGGTTGGATATGAAATCAATAAACAAACATTTAAGAATCATATTAATAAATTGTGTTCTAAATAGTAACTTATTATGTAGCAGCAGTTGCAGTGGCTAGTTGGCCTTATTAACAGGATCTAACTGGCTCAATTTGACAGCTGACATTTTTGTTTGCAACTCCACTGTCACAAAATAACAATATTCAACAATATTGTGTAAGTAAAATGTGACATGAAATGAGAGCATTATTGAGGAAAGAAATTGCAATGAAATCAGACTTCTTTTAAAACAAATGTGTCTGATAAGCAGGTGTTTTTCAGCTAAATACTGTAGCTCTGATAAACCCACTCTATAGCCTGTTCCTTCCTTGCACTTAATGGTAAAGTTGGCAGCTAGCTAATGAAGAAAGTTGAATATTGGAAAAGGAGACAGATATTTTATGCATCTGCACCAATGGCAGCTGTGGCCTCTGGACGTTAATTCACCTCATTCTTATGAACACAATACCTCAGAAGAGCCTTGAGTGAGTGTCTTTAAAATTTGCCTCAAAGGACGAACTGAATGAAATGAAATGAAAAATCTCCCATTCTTGTAAATGTGTCAATACATAAATGCCTTGAGAGAATGTCTTCTCTATTCTACTATTCACACACACTGAAAGATGAACTGATAAGAATATGAGCCTCAGCAGAAAGTGATCTAAACTGCAACTTTAGTGGTTGTTGAAGGCATACGACCGTAAGGTGGTAAACAGCACCACATTTAATCCTGTGGTTATGTTAACACATTAACTGTAGTAGATGGTATTTCTTAGAGCAGACAGTTTGTCTCCACTCACTGTGACTTTGTGTGTGCTTGTCTCTTGGTATAAGCAACCCTTATTAAGCTCAATTAGTCCTTGAAACCACTTTTGCAGCCTTCTGACAGTTTGGAAGTTTCGGGAGTGTGTGTTTAGAGATTGCCATTATGTAAGCAGAGAACCTGCACTCCAGTGATAACAGGAAGCTTATGTGGCATACAGGGGGGGAAATCTCTATGTGGGACTTAACCTCCATGGATGAGAGATTATTACTGGTAGCTCCAGGTCACAAAAGAGCACAACCCATCTGTCCTTGGGCAACATTTACGTTCTGGTTAGATTTGCATTTTACACAGGGTTATCTCATTTCAAGCTACATCACATTGCACCAAAGTGGTGTATAGGATCCAGATGTAAACTCCTGGAAATAAAAGCTGAAATGTTGATCTTTTGTCTTAAATCTATCTTTTAATGTCAAACACAAATGTTTTCAGTCTACAGCAAAGACTGAAAACCAAGGCTACAGTTCAAAGCAACTGGCCTCACTTCTAAAACCTTTGGAGGGGAGTGTATATACTCTAATGGTCAATGTGTGACAGTAAAAGTGAGTAGTAAACATGAAGAATGGATTGACTTCTGACTCATTCTTAAAATCTATAATAAACCATGAACTAGATAGGAAATTGTAAGTATTTTATTTGGTGGAAACAGTTTGGCCTCTCTCTCTCTCTCTCTCTCTCTCTCTCTCTCTCTCTCTCTCTCTCAGAGAATCAGTGTTAAGCACAACTTTATCTTTTAAATGTATTTATCTTGGAAACTGTAATATGCACGAAAATTTGCCTTTCATAACCTAGTGATTTACCTTGCAAGGTCTTCAGCAGACCTCTCCCAGAAGTCTAGAAAGCTCCTGCACCTACAAATGATTTACAATATACAGAAATGCTTCTTCTTTTCTTTTTGTACATGTAAATGGCCCTGATGTTTGGCTTTGTGCACAGGTTGTTTTTTAAGTAACACCACGTAGCATTAGCAAGTGCTCCTCAGCAGATGTGGTGCACCACATGTGTGAGGCATTCAGGTAGAGTACAGAGTAAAGATGAAATTTGCGGAAAGGTTCCAGTGATTGGACAACATTGCAAAAGGGAGCTGTTCTCTTTTACTGTAATGCTCTGTCTTTATGAATCATAAAATAACTGTGCCCTCTTGGTGGGGGTTGGACAAAATGTCAGTGCCTGTTGCTGAGAATCTCTGATCATACTAAACATCATCATCATCCATTCAAGGCTAAATCATTGTTGGTATTCCTCTCTTGGTCTTCTCTCAGGCTAATCAAAGCGATCTCTTTAATGCCCCTTTTATATGAACCTTTAACGAAATTGAAGTTAATGCCTCTTGAATGTCCACCTTAAAGGTTTATGGGTTCATCAAGATCGACTTAAATGCTCCTTAATTCCCAGGTAACAAGTAAAGTGAAGACAGAGCATCTGGGGATCTCTTTTGCACCATTGCTTGTAGAGCTCTGTGTACATGTCACACAGATAAGGAGTATGGATAAAAGTATTAATTCAAAGACAATGAATTTCCATCGACCTTCTTTTTACCTAGTGAACAACAAAGAAGATTTTACTGTGAAAATAGAAAACAATATTTAATTGTAGAATTAATTAAATATTGTTTTCTTTTTCCTATTTTCCTGGCAATAAGTTTGAAAGTTTTGGCATGTTGTGAATGTACAGTAGGACAGGGTCAGTGCTGTCAGCACACTGTGCTGGTCCACAGCAGATAGCAGACCAAAGTCATTCAGAGGCAGCACATTATCTAGTATCCCAGTCAGCATCAGTGCTCACTGGGGGATGGTTCAATGACAAGTGGCTGCTTCTAACATTACTCAGCCAGCTGCAGCAATTAGGCACCAAGATGAGATATATAGGTGGTTTATTTATGGGCAGTCTTTCATTGACCCTGACGGCCATGTTATGATTCTATATCCCCTCTGCTCTCGGTGACTTGTTTTCAAGTTGTAGTTCCTCTGGAACAAAGCCTCGTAGTGTGATGTTGTTATTGTGCTGTAAAATCTCTTAATGAGGAAGCTGGAGTAGATGATTACTTTAAAACTGCAGTTCTTTTAGACAACCTTTTTCAGTTTCTCAGTGTTTTGCTTTTATAAACCTGGAATCCAATTAATGAACCAAGATTGGAAGGCATTAAACGGCACATTGTGTCTGTCTATACTTGTGACTTCTGACCACATTTTATGACCAATTCCTTCAGAAAACCAAGTCAGCCACATACTTTTTCTTGACATTGTAAATCTCATGATCACTTTGTTTCCAAGTTAGAGATTTCAGTGTTACCTCAATTAATCATGTGCTAAATTAACTGCATTGACCTGTAATTTACCTGTTAAAGTGTGACATCATGTATTGTTGGCAGTTACTGGAACTTTAGAGATTTTTACTGGGAAGGTCATTGACGCTAGCACGTTAGGTAACAGAAAGTCATTCTAATCTGCTTCCTCTTGTCTTGCGCTTCCTTCCTCTTTATTTCAGTTCAGCCTCTGTTTTCTTCTAATGTTACACTCAGCCTGGTGCATTCTGATCATGTCTCATCTCCTGCCTCCCTCTCCTCGTCTGCTTCCTTCTCTCGCTCTCCTCTCTACCTGGCACTGAGCTTTGTGTGCTGATTCAGCCCAATGTGATATTGCATATGTGAAAGTTCCCGACTCTGATTTGAAGGCATTAAAATGCTGCAGGCAGTGGACAGAAGTAATCTCTCTTTCTGCCAGATGCAATGCTCAACTCAGCAGGAGTTAGCATGCCGACCGAGCTCCTGACTAAGATACAGTACAACACAATTCATGCTGTTGAAGAAACAAATCATCTTGCATGCACCTCACTAACCTATATTTCTAGAACTTCATGTAATGTACATTTTAAACCACTTCAATGTGCCTCTCTCTTTTTATGTTGCAGGCGACACGCCTCATTGCCCGTAGAAGTCTCAGAGATACCTCTAAACCTAATTGCCCCTCCATGTAGAAGTTACCCCTGTCGCAAATGGAAGTCTGCATCTTTTGGGTAAATCAAAAGGTTTTTTTTATTGAAGTCACCTTTTCTTCATCAGACCACAGCTTTCTAAGACCATTTTCTAACAGTCTATCTCATAAGCATTTCTTTTCTGGTGTTTGCTTCAAGTGTCACATTGGTAAAACATCAATCCTATGATCTTGCCATTCCCCATGCTGATGCTGAGTGTTTCTTTGTTTGCCAGTCTTTTCCTTTTCTCACGAAGACTTCCACTGCCTACTGTGCACAGGCTGGTAGGTGGCCTCCTTATCCTCCAAATCCACTCAGATAGAAAATGAGCAATGCCCATTACAACCACAGATGTGAAATAGATGCGCAGTAGGGGAACAGACTACTTTTGAGGGTAGAGCAGGCAGAACAGACCCCTGTGATTTGATGTCTTCCCATCCTATCTGTCTATTATTCAGCATTACTTGACGAGCAGTGAAATAGTTGAAGGATATCTTAGAGAAGGAGTTGCAAGCTTGGCTGCACTGCTGCAGCTTTGTAGATTATTGTGAGCAATGTGTTTGCATAAAGCATCTTGCAGCAGGTACAGTACAGTAATTCCCTGTCTGACTGTCCATGTAGTCCTCCTCTCTCTGGATGCTTTTCCTTGGAGTTCATTACAGCTGCTCAGCGTGGTCCTGAGAGCTTCTCTGCAAATGAGGAGAGATGGGGAAAGATGAAAACCCTGAGAGCGTTGAGAAGTGGGACATAGGCTTCAAAAGTTTCATGGCAATTTCAAAGGGTTTTTATTCTTGATGCTGCACTTGCTGTATCTATTGAGGATCCCACATTAAGCTTGAGAGTGATTCTAAAGGCAGGTTTGTGTGAGGGGGGGAGAAATGTGACAACCTTACCTTAGCTAGGCTTTTGCCTTTGGGGAAAGACAGTGAAAGTCCTAATGACTTGTGTTTACTCACCAAGTTTATAGATTCTAATTAGCCACGGACATGATGAGAGTACAAAGAATGAGTGTTAAACACTTGTGATTACAGTGAGGTCTTGAGCTGTCCCACTCTATTAGGAAGTATTTGCCAAAGAACATGAAGAACAAGTGTACATCCATTCCAGTTGTCCAGGGACTTGTGTTCTGAATAGTGTTTTGGCTGTTTCAGGCTGGAACTCTGAATAGGATGTAGGTGGGTAATGAATGCAATTATGTTAAAACCCTCAGAGGCATGGAAGAAGTGACACACTGCTGCAGCTAAAATCATGCCGTGAAGCAATATTCTGCTGTACAGCGAAGCACCTTTAGAAACAGATTATTGGGCTTTTATATTTGGCAGATGTAAGATTAAAGATGTCAGCGGCAGGAAGTGTTAACAGTGAGAGATAAGATAGCTCTCTTCCTCTGGACTTTTCTGTGTGTAGGATCACTTTGATCCTGCTCTTCACTAAACATTATTACATTGCTTGGTTCAGTTTTATTAAAGGTTTCATATTCATATTCAAACTGTGAACTCTGAGTGTTACTTTAGTTTTGTCATGGCACAACAGTAAAAGATTTGGACTTCCTTACTGCCCTCTTCCTTATTTTTTATATTGTTTTGCATATTTGTCACACTGACACGATTTAGATAATCAAACAAGTTTTAATATTGATAACCCGATTAAGTACAAAAGGCAGTTTTTAAATAATCATTTCATTTATTAGGGGGAAAAACTGACCGTGTACGAAAAATATGCAAAAAAAAAAGAAACAAAATCAGCAAGGGGGCAAGTACGTTTTCACAGCACTGTTGCACTGTCAATGTAGATTGATTGAAATAAGCAAGAGAGCCATGAGACAGAACCATAACAGAATAGGTGAGGACCATTAGAAAACAAAACGGCTGAAAATTTCTAAGATGCATCGTAGACAAGTGGGAACTGACTAGTTGGTGACAATTCTCAGTGGGCTGTTACTAGAAGCAACAGTTTGTTCATTGTTAATATAGAAATATGAATTTGTGCAGCTTAAATGTCTTTGATTGCTCCTGAGTAGCTTATACATAGTACTTTATAGGACTATTAAGTTGATCTAGGTTTATTAGCAAAATATGTGTAGAAAGACACGATGAAAGTGAAATGTTAAGCTAAAGTTAAAAAGACGAAACAAGACATTAACTCATTCAGATTGGTTTCTAAGTCATCAAGTAACGATAAATGCAAAAACTGCAAGTCTGGAATTTCTTAAATCGCCATTCAAGGGTCTTCTTTGTAAGAATTTACAGTGATGTATCACTATTTTAACCAGGCCATACCAGAACAAAATTGAATTTGCATAAAATCCATTCAGTCACTGGATATAGAAGCATAGACAGATTGTAACGTGTCCCTGGGCAAGGAGGCAAAGTACTTGTTTTATATTTCTCCTGGATGATTTGAGGGGGTTTTAGGGTCAGATTTTGTGTTATCTTACACTTAACACTTTTTAATCCCTCCCACCAAACCACAACCTCCAACTTCTTCACATTGTTCAAGTCATTCAATTAGAAGAAGAAGAAGAAACGCTTTTATTTGTCATATGTTACAGACAAAATTGGTCCTCTGCATTTAACCCATCCCCTGGGGGGAGCAGTGGGCAGCTACATACAGTGCCCGGGGAGCTAGTGTGGAGTGTTTCGCTCAAGGACACACCTGGTGTCTGTGACGGGGTTTGAACCCCGAACCTTCTGCATTCAAAGCAGATGATCTACCCACTGAGCCACCAGGCCACCATTAGTTCATCTCATTGGTTTCGTGCAAAGACAAAGCCAGTAAGGTTTATTCAGAGACGATGGCTGTGTTGTCAGTGTTGACAAAAAAGAGAAATATGGCTTTACTAGGGGAAAAGAGACAGCAAGAAGCTGGTTAGTGTAGTGGTAACCTCGCCACCTTTCATGTGGGAGACTGGGGTTCAAATCCCAGCTTTGTCCTGCCTTCGGTAGGCGTCTGTTGGCAAGATCTCCTCATGCTTACCCTGCCTACCCTTGTTAGTTGCTTTGGATAAAAGTGTCTGCTAATTGACTAATGGTAAATGTAAAAAATATGTAGCTGCACATCTGTTCTCCAACAACAATTAGTTTTATGTCACAGTAGCATGTACACTGATCAGTCACAACACTTGTTTTTACGCACATGCACAATTGCTCACTCAACATTCATTTGACAGAAGTCATGCAGGAAATTGGATGGTCAAACTGTAAATCAGCCTGATTTTAAAATCAATTGGAAGTGACTGAATCAGGTCTAAAATTGGGCTGAATCCATGCAGTCTGTCCAGCATTATTTAAGTTGTTCTGTGTTGTGTTTCTAGGATATTTTGCAGGTGAAGGCCGGGGCTCCTTGACCAGTTATAAGATGTGTGATCAATTGTATAACAATGAACTGATCTGGTTACTGAATTGAATTGTACCATGTCAATAATAGAGCTACTCACTGCGGTGTATGTATTTAAATGTGTCCATGGTGATGGACATTATTTAGCTACTGAGTTGACCCATTTCTAAAAGTGTATACTCAACTGCTGTTTCCAACTATTAATATAACTCATTTCTACTGAGAAACATAATGCTCTTTCACAGCATCTATCTTTTGGAAATATATCCATTCATTATCATTTGGTTGTGTAAAGTGGTTGGAACGATCAGCTCTATCTAGGTGCTTGTGGTTTTGATGTTATAGTGCAGGTGGGCTTCCCCTCAGTAATGTGGTCCTCCAGTCTTTGTCTCACAAAGTCACACCTTGCAGAAAACAGCCTTTGTCCACAAAAAATTCATATAGTCTGCTTTCTAATCTGGCGTTCTTTTAAAATTGTTTCTCATTAAATCTCAGTGAGGGTAAGTGCACTTTCAGCATATAGTGTTAATGTGATTGTCTTTAGCCTTTGCATTTGTTGATACGGTCTCTGCCCAGCGGTGTGAGGTTACTTCCCTTTTGCATTCCACTGGATGGTGTGAATCACAAAGCAGGTGATCTGTAAATGGATTTTGCGCAAATCTCAATTGCAAGTTCTTCTTCTTTTCTACCTGAACACTCAAGGAATACCAGCTTCTTTTTATGAAAGCAGATGTGACTGTCTTCCTCTCAAGGGTTTGATAATGATATGATAATATACTTTATTGATCTCCCTGGGGAAATTGTTGTGTCATCCTTGTACTCGTGAACCAGTGGCAGTGTCATGTTACTCCTTGTATTTGAAATATGTAGCCTTTAAGCACTGATTCAACAAAGAGCACACCTGGTGTGGGTTAAGTTTCTTTCTGTTTTGTCCTGAGAGCTCTTGCACTGTTGGCACTTCAGATGACTTCAGGGCAGGTTCCTATTAGCTTTCACGTATAACTGTATTTGTGTTGCTTTTATAAGCAGCGTATATTCTCGGACATACATTCATTCATCACATGTTTTCCTGAAATTGATGAGGTTGATGAAGTTCACTCAACTCATTTAATTTAAGTGTATAACTTTTAGAATGCATTTTTTCCCCCAAAAAAAACACTAAAAACTTGTAATGTGTGTTTAATACACGTTGTGCAAATATCAGGTCATGGTGTTTTTTGTGAATCAGTGTTGGTGTTGAATTTAGTCCATGCCCCCAAATTCATCACTCAGTGGGAACTGTTTAATATGATGTTGTGTATGCACTATGTACTACAGTATGTTGCTCCAACAGGAGCAAGTTCATCATGTTAACTGCAGATCTATCCGCTTGTTAAGTGTGACATTATGTGTGACATCCAGGTCCAACTCCCTCAGACCTGTAACCATGGATGTGCAATCCCTTTCACACAGTCACATCCTTTTTCAGTGACTCATCATAGAGAGTGAAAAAAATAAAAGTCTTTTGACTTAAATTGGAAGTGTAGCCATTTTGCCTGGCAGTATAACTAAGGACAGAGTCTAGGATTTATGAGGCTCAGGTGTTGGGAGGACGCTACCCACTGTCAACAGCTAAATATAATCTGTCCTATTCATGGTGAAATATTTCTTTTAAACTGTACTATTATAACTATGTAACAATGTATATAGGCATTTTTAAACGTGCCTTTGTGTGTGGAGTGTCTGCATGGGCTCTCTCTGGGTGCTCCAGCTTTCTCCCACAAACCAAAGACATTCCTGTTAGGTTAATTGGTCACTGTAAATTGCCAGTAGGTGTGAGTGTGAATGTTTGTCTGTTTCTACATGTTGGCCCTGTGATAGACTGGTGGCTTGTCCAGGGTGTACCCCGCCTCTCACGCTGGGATTGGCTCAAGCACAATTGCAACCCTTGAAAGGACAATTGGTTAGAATAATGGATTGATGGATGGATGGATTTGTACCAATGACAGGACTAAAGCTGGTTGTTATACTAGGCTAATGTTAACTGACATCTATTGGTTTGATGACAAACATGATGGGCTAGCTGTTTTGCCATTAGGAAAATGCATTATACAGTATACCCTGGAGTTACAGCTTTGTTTTCGCATTTCTATGCATGTAACACATCACCTTAGTAATTACACTATTTCTAATAAAAAAGAGAAATAGCCGGCTAGCGTTCACTGGCTCTCACTGGAATTTGTTTGCTGGCATAGTAAAAAATATTCCAATATTTACCAGTTGCTGTTTGTATTGTATCCAGTGTTTATATGTCTAACTTGTCCGTAATAGTTACTGTAACCGTTTTGGCCTGGCCCCAGGCCAGCTTTGGATTTTCCCCAGTTCTCCCTCTCCCTCTGGACTCCACCCACCAGCAACTTCTCTACCTGCTCTCCCAGTCACTAATTGCACATTGACTCCACCTGTGTCACCCTCTCCCTATAAAAACTCTCCTCAGTCCGCTCACCTCTGTCAGATCGTTACCTGCCTGCCACTGCCGCCGCCACCGCCACCACTACGGGCCTGCTACTAACCGTCATTCACCAGCCTGCTCTCAGCCTGCTACCAACCTGCCTGCTATCGGCCCTGCTCCTAGCCTTCCTCCTCAGCCCTGTTTTCTTTCCCCCCTGGATCTTCTGGATTTTGCTTCTCTGAACTTTTGGACACTAGTTACCTGTTTTTGTGAGTTGTCTGCCTGCCATTGAGCAGTGGTTTTCTTTTGTACTTTGGTTTCTTGTTTGTACTTCGTTCCCCACAATTTTGGTAGTTTTATGTTGTTTGTCCTCGTGTTTTTGCCTGTTGTTGTAGTGTCCTTGGACACCCCCCCTTAGTTCCCTGTTTATGTGTGTTAACATTGTTTAATATGCAGAGTGTTGGGCGTCCTTTTCGATTATTGTGCCAGTTAAATTTCGTTTTGGAAAACTTTGCGTCTCTTTCAGGCTATTCAGTGTGGAGTAAGTTATTTGAAAAACTCACAACTAGAAGCTTTGAAAGTCAAGGTGAAAAAAGTTCGTAGTTTTTAGTTCCATGGTTGAGGTTTTTAGTGTTTTTTTTTTTTTTTACCTCGTCTTTCAAGGCTTTTTTTGTGCATCTTTTTTACCTGACAAGTCAGAAGTTTCTTAATTCCGTTCATGGACTGCCTGATGCAACTAAATATTAATTTTATTAATTATTCACGTTGGTATTATTTCGTGCTGAGATTCATAGTGAGTGGCTGGTTGACATATGGTTGTGTCTTTGTCTCAGAAGAGGGAGGGGAGTGGCAGAGTGTATGTGTGTGATCAGCATGCAGACCGTGTCTGGGCAAAGTTAGCCTCACACCACTCAGTCGACTGTGCCTTCATTTCATCTTGGCAGACTTTGAAGTCTTCTGGCTCACTCATGTCCCTTCCCAAATCAGAGCCCTACATCATTACACTTGTCAGTAGCTTATGTTTCCATTCTGTACTTTCTCTATCTCAGTGGCACCAACAGTTGTCATCCACGTATTAAAAAAAAAGAAAACTTGTCATTCGCGGCCTGCTCTGAGACGGTATTGGTTGGAACAGTGTGATTAGGATGTAGTCGCCCCTGCGCCCACAGCACCTGATTATGAAGCAGAGAAGTTTCCTTTCTCTCTTGGAAGCAACTATTGTTTTGTTTGTAATTAAAATTATGTTCAATTTTCTGCATGAGCTGAAAAAAAAAAAAGTTGCGGATTGTCCCTTGCATCTGTGTGATTGTTTGGGATCGTGACGCAGCATTCGGCAGTTGCTGGATGGGCTTTAAAAATAACCACAATGCCTGTCATTGGAGCTGGGGGAATATTTATAGATTTCCATGAATACTCTGTCCCACTTAGGTTCAATTGAACACAAGCAGGCATCTGTACTAAATAACATTAACAAAAATAACTTCTCTTTCACCCTTTCATGAAAAGAGAGAGAGAGCATCTTGAGCACTGTTTATTGCTAATTACCTCGTGTATTATTTTCTTGTTTCTCCATACAGTTTCATTAGATTTGTTTTGTAGCACTGTTTTTCTAATCGGAGCTGATTGAAAATGACAATTAAACAACTTAAACAAAGGGGCAGTCCACTGACTTCACATCTCAAAGCTGGTTTGCCACCCAGTATGAGGAAATACATCATGTCTGCTGTGGCTCTGGGGGTGCTTTCTAAAGCTGGAGGCAACACATGCTTTTTCTTGGTGTCTAATGTTTGTGACCATAACATTTCAAATTTAAAACCTGTGGTGCAGATGGTGTGCAAGAGTTGACAAAATAATAGTTTTGGTAAAACCTGCATTGGTAATCAGTCAAGTAGATTTCTATGCAACTAAACTGTATTTGTGCACTAACTGTAACTTCGTCATGATTATCTGAAGCGTGGTGCAGAATGTGCTGGCGTGTAGTGTGACAATTGTACGCTTTGTACACCCACCATCCATGCAAGCCACCTCCTTCTGACTATATTTTTATTTATAAAATAATGTAAAACGATTGTTTTATTGGAACATACAGGGATTCAGCTAATGACAACAATCCCTCCAAAATCATAATCACACTTTAGTTACACAGGAACACAACCTTTAGGAGACAGTTGGCAGTGCAGATGTACAGTGGGTTTCAATGTATGTGGCCACTTACCAGGCAGAGAGTGTCTAATGAACAGGGTTCAATGCAGTGATGCATTATTTAGTAAAGTGTTCTGATTACATTTACATAATCTGATTACATTTTTCATTAGTGAATAGTGTAGGCTATTATCCTTTAAGAAATTCTTCTTCTTCTGAGTGGCTGTGAGCCCCAAGTTTTTACCTCTGTGGAGATGAGGGTCATGAGGTCACATGTGGATTGTTGTCTCGACTGTTTTTTATGTGTGTAGCTTTTGAAACTCAAACAGTCAGACTGTAGTATACAGCACGTCCTTCCAAATTACCACTGTCACATCTGATTAGTTGGAATGGGGTCCCTCACTCAAAACCCTTTGGAAGCAAATATCTCAGAGCTGCTGCCTGACTGTTCTGCATGCCTGTGTCGCAGGAGGCTGTAACAGCTCCTCTCCACACTGAGATAAGTTATGAAGCATTTTTCTATTTAACAACAAACAAACAAACAGTTTATTTACTGTAGCTTTGAGTTAGTGACAAAGGTGGATTCCACTAAATATTTGTGTTTTGTTCTCCACACAAATGTGACGTGTGTTTCTAAAGGGCTTTAAATTACATCTCCATGTTTGATGCTTCACGTTGGATCATTCTTTCTAAAAAGCCTTTGCTAATTTCCAGCAGGACAACCTTTGCCGCCTTTTCCCTCAGTCATGCTTCATCAAAATACATGAAAATGAACAAGTCTTATATTTTTTAAATGGTTGTCATTGTTGATCAATGAAAGAATTCTTTGCTCTCAGCCAGAGGTGTCAATTAGTGTGCGATGGATCCTAGCATTCAGGCCTGTCCCTGCCAAAAAACCACACAGTGAGGAGAGACAGCTGCATGCTCAGCCGAACCCTGATCAAAACCCACCACTGGTCTCAAGCTGTTTCACCCTCCACAGCACACTGTTAAGGTACTGGGACATTTCCTCGTGTCACCTTGCATTTATTTGATTTTGAACAACATTATTTTTATTATGTATCAAATCACTTTAATTCTTGTTTCTTTTCAATAAAACATAGAGGATGTAGTTGCATAATAGATAATTGCTCTGTTGCAGCTGCATCATCATTATCTCCCCACTCGCTTTCTCACTAGAACAGAAAAAAAACAGGCTGCTTTGTTTTGGGCTCTTAAAGTAAGAGAAACTAATGAGCGTCCTTGATTTCCACTAATGAGTTTGTTTGTATTATCTCAATTATTGGCTGCTCGTCTGCTAATTTCCTCCACGTCTCCCAAAACTGGAGCCTTCTGCCTGTATTTAAGCTAGCTAAGACTAGAGCTCCTTCCCCTGGGCCGAAAGCGCCAGTGATGAGAGGCAGGCAGCAGGGAAAGAGTGCTAATTCATCACTGTTAAAGGCTGGTAATAGGGCTGCGCCAGTGACCGGGGCTATCACAGGCCTGCCGTCTCCACAAGGCAGTTAATTAACTTTCCATCAGCTGTGAGAGGATGCGTAGGTTTGTGTGAGCTCGGCCGACATTCCTCAATGCAGCCTGCGGAGCGTGGATATGTGAGGTCCAGTCCTCAGCTCTGCTGGGAGGCTGGGCTCACCAGCAGGAACCGCACTGGGAGTTTGTGGAGGACATATTGCCGCTCTGTTGGTTTAAAGCTGGATCCACACAGACAAATGCCAAGGTTATTTACATAGTTGTTCCTTCAGCTTCCCCATGTGCCTACGACCGGGGCTGTAAAATATTTAGTTGTGCACAGAGTGAAAGTGCTTTGCTTCTCTTTGTCTCGCAACCAAACTCCACAGGACTGCATTAGAATTCTAGCACGTAGCTTCAGATGCAGCTGTGAACACGTACATACTGTTGGTCTTGTTGGTCTGTGAGCTTGCCAGTTTGACTGCCTACTATAAGCAATAAAAGTGTGAGTACTGCAAATGTCAGTGTCACTGACCATCTGCACGTCCCCTTAGGTGGTATTTACATTAACCATTTGCTGCCTATTAAGTTGGCAGACAGGACTTATCATGGACAACCCTATATTAAGGTGATGTTCGGTCTGAGAGTGTTTGTTTCCCCACAAATAACCCTCCTGTCTATAAAGTTACTGTATGTGCTCTATAAATCATTATCATTGTGATCATCTTATTTCAGTTAATCCCACTGAGCATCAGTTCCCCCAGCCTCTCTTCCTCCTCTCTCTCTCTCTCTCTCTTTCTCTGTGTGATGTGCAGAAGTCAATCGATCATGAATTTGAGTCGGCCAGATACTTTTTTTGTGTGCTCCTCTCGGGAGTTCTCCACATTGAAATAGGCTTTCCGCTGAGGAATGTGAGGGTGTTTGCAGAGTGAGCTGCACTGCTGGCCGACAGCAGCAGCAGCAGCGACATTGATCCCCCTGCATTCTCTTCATTAGCCCCAAGCAGATGACACAGAAACTGCTCCACATCAAAAGAGCCACATGAAATCAAACGCTCCAGTGTGTTCCTTTCTAGACTTTTACTTATTTAACCACCCAGCTGGTGTTAGTGACACAATGTGTTCACCACCCACATTGAATTAGCTGTTGCCTAGTCATGTTTGATCTCATTCAAATGAGTACACTAGTTAAAAGTAGTGATTTAGTACCGTTCTGTTGTTACATCCAAAGCAGATCATAAAAAAAAGAACTAACCGAGGGGATGATTTAGTGTGTTCACTTTGTTGTGAACTTTTATCTTAATTTGTGCTTTTGTTTTTTTACATGGGTTCATTTTCTCTTGGCATCTGATGAAAACACTGATTTTGTTTTACAATTTTTTGTAACTGGAGCAGTTTAAACACTTCAAATGACATCTCATACCCACAGTATATGGTGTAAAGACAAAGAGGTGATAATTTATCCTTAGTGTTTAACAAGCCCACTGAGAATTATTGTTTAATAAAGTTGCAAAAATGCAATCCTTTTCACTTACAATACTAGCCATGCTGGTCACCATCCAAATTGGCTGGTGTTCATGTTATATTTGATCTTCTCTCACTGTATTTATGTGTTCTTGAGTTTTTCTTGGCAGTGGCTATAGTTAATGTGGATCTACAGCATCATTTCAAGGTCCAGCATTTTCATATTTTTCTCTTGCTGTCTGGAAGCAGTTTGTAATTTGAGATTAGGGACCATCTGGGAGGGTAGAGGGTGAAATCTAATCCCAGCATATTCACTTACTCGGTTTCAGCACAGCTTTTGGAACAGAACAACATATTGGATTTTCCTGCAGGCGCTGTGTGTTATTTTCTCTGCTGCTGGGAGACGGCCAGGGATTGTCCACGAGAACTCCAATGGTGGCGTTTGCTGTTGTCGAATGCGGTTGGCATTGACAGCAGAGCCCCATCATTCTTCTCTAAATGCAGTATGTCAAATTTATAACCTACAGCAGCTTGCAGTGAGCTGATGGTCAGCTTGATTTATGGATATACATTTAATGACCCCCATCTTTGAACAGTCTATTAAAGCTCAGAACAATATTGTTCTATATAAAAGCTGCACCCCAGCACGCTCTTCCCATGCTATTGATTTTCTACAGACCAAATGAGGCTGAACTATGTCATTTTTTGAACTAATGAAAGTGAATGAGGATGTTACCATATTTGGAGCAAAACTAGTACCATGAATGTAGAACAGTGAAGCAAGGAAGTTATTTGTTGTTTCTGTGGTGGCACCTGCTTGTAACCAATGACTGGTGCCAACTCCAGCAGTTTCAATTCAAGACATTCATTAAGGTACGTCATGTCGCATTTCATCGTCAACAAATCATTACTATGTTAATTTGGACTCATTAGTTTAATTATTGTAAACAAACAAGGCTATTACCAAGAACTGTGCTTTTGTGACACTGGGGTGGGGTTTTATTTGTTGGACTGCTTTTTTTTCCCCAGGAACTGATCAAGTTCTTTTTTTTTACTGTATAGTTTCAGCTTCAAATGAGTTAACCCTCTCTAGTATTAGGTGTGATTAGATTAGATATTAACAGCCAGAGAGGGAACTACTTTGTTTGCCCATGCACTAAAACGGAGACCCAACACAGAAAGCTTGTAGGATAACACATTATAAAACGTACAGTTTTTCTGCAGAAATGCACACAGAAGCACTCACTTCAGAAATCAATAGAGACTTTAAAGATTCTGTAAGTGTGTGATGGCTGCAGATATTTCCCTGGAAACAATTCTACATACAGCTTACATTTACATGAAACTTTATGTCCCTGTCATTAGCATACAACTTTACACTTGTGTTGACCAGCTGAACTGCTGAGAATTGGTGCTGCTGCTGCTTTTGCAAAGGTCAATAATTAGCACCTTTATTTCATTAATATTAAGGTCACAACAGCTGACAGCTCTGTCCACCTCTTCTCTGTAGGTCGACTTTTTGCCATTAAGAATGTCTCAAGATGACATGACACTGTGACTACAATCACCTATGTATAGGGTGAATGAAATGTGTAACACATTTTCCTGGAGAGCTCCTGGATTAGAAAAATGCACGTCTATTATCCAAACAACTGTAAAGCTGTGAAAGTGCACCACCAGAATATTGGATTTTTCTGTATTCAGTCTACTTAAAAAATCAAAGAATAGGGAGTAGGGAGCTAATATTTAATGGTATCTGAGTAGACTGTTCCACATGTTCTTTGCAGAACTGTTGTTCACAAAAGATGGCCCATAATCTCACTGTCTAGCTATTGATTGCCTTAATGGTGTTTTGAAGTGATTTCTGTTTGTGTGTGCGTGTGTGTGTGTTCCTGAGTGGGGATGTATGTGGGGAGGTGTGCGGGTATGTGGCAACGGATATGGGAAAAATATTTGTTTCAAGATGGTTATTAGTTCTTATTACAATAACCGCAGGGCACTTCAGTCTCTACAAAGAATACACATTATTTAATTGGGAAAGTTGCTGGGTATTTTGCTTATGTGTAATTGTGGACCCGTGCACCACTAGGGTGCTGAGCTGGGAGCTTTCTCTTTTCACTTGTACTACTCAGAGAGCAAAAAACGTATTATTATATTTGATATTGGTATTAGCATAGCCTTTACTTTGTCGTTAAGATAGCTATAATATCATGTAGAAATGCTTGAGGACACTGTTGAATATGGTGGAATTAGTATTGCCCGTGTATGAAATAGAGTCTGAGTACCAGAAATCGAGACTTCCCCCCTTATACTTTCCGCCTGAGGCAGGGCAAAGCTGTGTTTATTAGATGCTGAGTTGAGCTGGAGCCTGTCCAGTAACTTTCTACATCACACATACGGTCATTGAGCATTGTGTTTTATAATGAAAAATATCAGATTTTGGTAAAACAGTTTATCATTTTACATTACATCACATCATTTTCAAAGATGTAGTTTATGATGCTGTTGAGTTGTATTGTGCTGACATCCCATCCATTTTCTTAAACACTCAAAGGAAGTGCTGGAGCCTGTCCCAGCTGTCATCGGGCAAGGCTAGGACAGGTCAGCAGTCTATTACAGGGCTGACATATAGAGGTATGTCTCCATGAAGAACGAAGAATTATATAAGTTGAGGTATCTTACTGAGATCGATTTGAGACACCTGTCAGTTTAACACACCTACTGTATACAAGAATCTGTAAGGTAGTTTTTACACTAGCTGCAGATTAATGCAATTGTGAATGTGAAGGATATAGGCTACTTGATGAACACCACAATTTATTCCTACTTCACTGTTGTCTGGAGTGTCTGCTTATTTAATAGAAGATGCCTGAGGTAGGAGCAGGTGTTGTGGAGGACTAGTATTTGTGCAAATAAAAGCTTGCTTGTTGCCCCTGCAGCAGCCAAAGGAAACAGCAGACACTGAGGTAAATCGAGGTGGATATGTTCATTACTTAATCCACTGTTAATAGTATTACCGATGCTGCTCTGCTGTTTGCCCTTTGTGTCTAAAGGTCAGCCGCCACCTACTAATACACTTTTGCACGTTTTGCTTGGCTGGGCACGATATCGAAGCCGCCTGAACGCCAAGCCCCTCCCTGCTGCACTTGTACTGTGGCGACGTAGACCTTGATGGTATCCGTGCTGCTGCTGTGTTCTGCTTTGTGTCAAAAGTAATTAGCGATGGATTGTTTATCAGGAGGAGGGAAGGGTGTTCCTGAAACATCTTGACTTTCAACTACGCCCCCCCAATGCACAAACATGCTGATGGAAAACTCCGGGGTTCAGTACAAGCCTACCCCTAATGACAAGGGCGTGTGTTACAGTGTGAAGGGCTGTTATGTTCTGAAACTGGAGCAATTTAACACATCATGGCACTTTGTGATTTAAAGAAAAGCTGCCATTTTATCCTCCCTCTGAACAAGATTCTGTATATGAGGTCTGACGTTAGCTCTGTTTAGACTTTTGTCAAAGCCTCACACCTTCTGTACTGCGTCCTTCTGTTTGTCTTTCCAGCTGTCACTGCCATTTCAGCGTCCCCGAATCTAACATGGCTCCTTGTGTGTTACATAAGCATTAAGCAACACAGGTGAAAAAGAACATTTAGTATTTGTTAATGGTTTTGGAAAACTTTATGCCAGCCTTAGTGGTTCTGTTGCAGAGTACAACCTCACACCAGATGATGAAAGAGATAATTTCCTTGCAAAGCTAAACCCTGGCTCTTTTAGGGATTTACTCGTGACGTTGTACAGTAGCAAATCTATTTTTCTTCATGTTATGTAACTTTCTAGATCTGGAAGAATGCCATTAGTCTGCTCTCTTTTGCTTACTCACCATGCGTGGTTATTGCCGCTCAACTCGACAGCTGGAAGGGGAAGGGGAAGACTCTTGCACAGGACAGCCCCCTGTCCCTTCACCCTCAGGAGAGCCAGTGGGTTAAAGAACAGTATGTCTTATTTTTCCATGTGCACTAGTGAATGATGGGAGACAAAAAACAGCTGGCAAGTCACTGAGAGGCAGCCAACACATCTCTCATTGTCAAGCACATTGAACCTCATGCCTAACTAACCTTCAGGACAGTGGACGCCACCCCTTGGCACCCGAGAGATAAGTCCAGATTGAAAAAATTTGCACAGTCCCAGCTAAGAATTACCATTCAGAGGATTGCTTCGAATGGCCTCCACACAACAGTCTGGAGAAAACAAATGAAAGTATTATTATATTTAACAATATTTAACAAATTAAATATTATAAATATTATATAGACTCTATCTGAAGGTCTACAATCTCTGTGTAGTCACTGAACCCTGCTTATTAAAACAACACTTTGTTGCCAACAAAAGACAAGTCTATTTTAGATAGATAGGAGAATGAACAAGAGCGCTCAATGTTTTAGCTCCAGTACTGATATCTTTGTAATTGGAGTCAAAAAACAGTTTGAGCTTTAAGTTTTGATAAGCCATAGCTGCAGTAGTAGCCATTCACCTGCCTCCTGTGAAGGGGAGGCGTTCTAAGGCAGCAGCCCAGTGTGGTTTCTCCACCTCAGATTTCTGAGAGAGGGGTGTTGATCTCACTAAAGTATGCCTCACTACACCCTTGGAGAGGAGAGAAGGGGCTGCACAGAGCTGCAATTGTTAGATTGATGGTTCAAAAACACACATGACCTAAAACACACACAACAAAACAACACACACACACACAGACATACACAGACATACACAGACATACATAATACATGTAATCATATACAGCCGTATAACACACTGATGCAACACATCAGTTTATCTGCAGCCACTACACATTCACGGTGTTCCACATTCTGTCTTTCTTTCAGCATTTCCCTGTAATTAATGTGATTGTGTGTGCATGAGTGTGTATTGATCTGTGCCTCTGCCACCACTCTGGAGGTTAGTTCATGCCAAAGGGGGTGGTTTTCTAGCATGGCATCAGTCAGATTATCTAGTGCAGTTGTAATCAGCTAATCGCTGATCGCCAGTGTGATGCATCACATGTTTGCTGCACTCACTGTCCACAGGTCGCCATTGGTCATGCTTTCCTTCCAGGAATTTTCACATCAATGCTAACAGAGTTAGTGGCCTACATGGTTGGCTTCATGGTGGAGGAAATTAACAAAATAAAAAAGCTGATACATTTTTAAACCTTCTAGTTTCTCATATAGTCTATTTAGGTGTGACAGTTTGAAGTCCAACCAAAATGCAACTATCAATCTCTATCTTTCTATATATAGATGTGCAATAGGTGGCACAAGAATGCACTACTTAGATTGGAGTTAATACGCTGCCGTTAAACATTTACAATAATTATCTGTGCTAATTTTTCTAGCTAAGTGTCAGTTAGCTACTGCAAATTTACTAATCGCAGCAATTGCATTGGCAATAATTGTCTTCCCTGCAAAATGGTACCCGGTTAAGTAGTTCTGCTGGTGTGACTGGTGTTGTTGCCTTTTCCTTATCTTATGTACAGTTTGCTGCAATGGCAGTTAAAGCAACATGCATACTTTAAGTGGTGATGGTGGATGTGTGGCACTGAAATAAGTTTGGTTGCTTGCTATAAATGATCATATTCTACTAATAAGTACATGCATGCTTACCCCCATCTAATAAAACACAGTAATACCAAACACCAAGCAATCTCAGACTACTTTTAAAAATGCACAGGCATCAGTGGGGAAGTGTGGCCAACCAATCTTTTGTTTGTGAGCAAACAATTTGAGGATACGTGGCTGCAATGAGATAGTAGAAATACTCATCCATCCTGTGAACCTGCTGCTGAATAGTCATGGCTGCGGTCAAGATAACATAGTCTTCTGAATTCAACTCTGAAAGTTGGTGTATAAACATATTCCTTTCCCTTCCAGCCAGACACTGACTTTGGCAAGTGTTCTGCTGGAGCAGGGCAAACACAACTGCTGTATACAATGTGTAATAGACAGCTCTTATTCTCCTTTTTGTCAATACACAGGCTGCTTATGTGAGGAGGCCAGCATGATAATGGGGCTGCAGGCCGAAACAAGGCCACAGTGAATGGAGTGGATAATGGATGTTTCTTGTGCCTTTTGCCTCTTGGTGGTTTGCATTCTGTCTCTCAAACTTTGCACCCATCCTTTGTCTGTCTAAACATATTCATTCACCTCCAGGCTCCATTTAACTGAAGTTATTTCTTTCCACTTATATAATAAACACTGTCCCTTTGATTCCAGTGAAACATTGTGGCAATCCGTGTCTTGCTGATATGGGCCAACAAAGCAAAGAATTCGATTTTGAGATACCATGGTTTTAAAGTGAATGTCATTATTTGATAATTGCTTCCATTTGGGAACATCCCAAAACTCAAACAAGTTTTGCAATAGCTGCTACAAGACAGTTTCTCTTTTTGTGGTGTAAGCAAAATCCACATAAGCTTGACTTCAATTTATAGTATAGGCTCATCTCCTCTTTTCATCTATTCTCAACTGGGGTGATATGTGTTCCCTGATAACTAGCTGGAAAAACACATTGTTCCTCTCTGCAGGACATCATAGGACGTTTTGTTGGCTGAAAAAGACAATGATTTGATGCTTTTTGGATTTCTGTTGGTGTTGTGTTAGTTTTTGTGTGATTTGTTTGTGATACCCTCAGTCACTAAAGGCACTCAACTAAAGGCACTCAATTATATATTGAGTCCTGCCATGCATTGTACCTGGCATTTGTCTTGTCTGCCTGTTGCCTTATGAAAAACCAGTGAAGTTGAAAAACGTCATCCAACCTAAACGCCCAGATAGGTTGTATGTTCCTGCCCTTTTATGAGTCATCAGCAGGTTTTAAAACAGTACCCTATGGCAGCAGGCATCTGCTGAAATGGCCCCCCTGTGGCTGTGGCTAGACCTCTCTGAAAATATGGGGAAATAGAGTCCATAGAACCACATTCTGGACAATCCTTATCTTGACAGTTTATTATTAACATAGGAGTGTGAATGTGGAACCATCAAGGTTTCAGATGGGTTTAGGCACAAAAAGGGTGAGTAAAAAAAGGGATCTCATTCACTCTGCTTCTCATTCACCCATTCACACACACCGATGGCAGAGCTGCTATGCAGCTGAGCTAACTCACAAGGACATGGACACTTTGACATGGCAGCTGGGAATCAAACCACTGATCCTATGATTGGCAGACAACTGCTCTACCTATTGAGCCACAGCCACCCTGAAGTGGGCTAGTTATAAACAGTTCATACCTCAGAAGCACAGGATATTTAATAACAGCAACATGAACAGTGGCATGTGTCTGCTGAAATGTCATCTTTGGTTACTCTGTGGGCAGTTTATGTGCGTCACAAAGGATGCATGGGTGTATAAACAGACACGTCCAAGAATGCAAACACAATCTGATCTGACTTTTATAGAAAAAATGATCTTAAATGCTAATGTGGCCTTAGTTTGAGCTATACATGAAACAGGAACTTTTTCCCTGTCTTCTCAATTGATGCAAAGACTGCACTGAACGCCTCAAGCACTAGTCACCGCCCTTTTGGGATGTTTTATCAGTCGTAGCCATGGCTACAGAAGACAAGTGTTTAAGGCAGTTTAAGAGCTCAAGGATGGAGACAGAGAAAATAAAGGAGATGGAGAAATAAAGTCAAATAAAAACAGTAAGATAATGATGAAAGTCCTTCAATGAAGCAGCAGAAAATGAAAAGAAATAACTATTTGGTGGAGCAAGAGGGAAAATGTGAGTGAGACTGTACTTTTTAAGTAAAGAATACAATTTTATTGCTGGGGATTTTCACCACATGCAGCCAGAGGTCAGTTCCAAACAGGTAACCTGACAGTGCCCGAGGAGCCACGGCTGCTCTTTAATTTTCAGCCTGCCATACACACTGAAGAAACTGAGTCATCCGTTCCATTTTTTCAGGTCGATAATAGTCCAAAAGTCTTGTGTTACCCCTGCAGCTCTAATTCTTTTTGGTTGGTTCCTTTTTTATATACACATGCTTCACTTCCCTTTATCCTACTGTCACAGGAACTGTTCCTGATTTAGTAACCTCAATGTAGTGGAAGTATAACAGTGTAGCATGTCTGTGCCAATCTTAAGGTGCTTCTAAATTGTCCTTCCCACATTTTTTATGACAGATTTGTCACTTATACACATGCGTACATAAAGTGTTTGTGGTCTAGTGTTGCCATTGCAGAGTGGACTTTGTAAAAATCTTTTTGGAGAATTGTTGAATCATGTGATCTTATCAAAAGGATTAGAGAAAGTCAGTATGTCCTTTGTCGTTTAATTCTCACCCGGGGAGAGCTTAAATAACGTGGTACATACAACTCTGATCCTATGTCTATGCTTCTTTCTATGTATGCTGAAGGCGAAAACGACTTTACTACCAATCGGATTTCATGTTAGCTGTACTCAGACCCATCAAGAAAGCATCAAATTGATCTTACAACAATTTTTCTAAGGATGCGTCATATTATCTGTTCACGGAGCATCCTTTTTCTGACACAGTGCATATAGAAACTGACAAGTTTAAGAGTCAGCTGTGTTGCACAAACATTAGTCACAATTTTAAATTTCTTCTACAACTGGCAATTGTAAATGCTAAGTCATACTTTTGGTTTGCAGCTCTGTACTCGCACATGCTTATATCCATAGTACAACTAGGGACACAGACAGATCTTCACAGATCCAGAATTTTGGACTTATCCGAGCCAGACCCAAGTATATTAAGACCTGGTTCTATGACCTCAGGGCAAAAAACCAAAACAATTTTATTAAGAAACAGACCTGAAATTCATGGCAGTAAAGCTAGACTAGTTAGTTAGTGCAGAAGCCCTCTGTATAAGACACTTATTACAAAAACACTTAGTACTCACTGGAAACGTGCAGACCTCTAATCTGGTGTGTGGGACAGCTGAACAATAAGCTGGAGCAAGGAGCTGCAGATTCATTCTTTGCAGCCTGATGTTTTCAGTACTATGGGTGTTTACTCTCACTTCCTCATTAATTTCAAACAATGTTATTATAGAAGTGTTAATTAATGAATTTGAATTTTCTGAATATAAGTCATGAGTTGATTGTTTTTGGTGATCAGAAGTGATATAGAAAATAACATAAACAGCGAACACACATACACACATTGATTTAAGCTGCACCTTTGCATCCATTCATGTAGTATGCGTATATTCTGATATTGATGCATCTCAATATCAGAATATATATATATAATATATATAAAATATATATGTTTACAGGATTTCTGGCCACACCATCATATAGTCAGTCTGTGTCATTCATTGGCAAACATTTTAGGAGAATTTAATTTATAAATCAGATGTGTCACTGCTGAGTTCCAAGTTCAGACAAACAAGAAAACCTTGCTGACAGTTTGACAGCTGGTCTCCACGCTCCCTACAAATTAAAACAGAGAAGGAAAGTGAGCAGTTCTGCTCTGCTGCAGTGCTGCTGCTGCTCAAAGGCCTGCACAGTCTCTTTATCTGACTTCTTTTCCCAACAGCTAAGCTCTCCTTTGCTCTACGTCTACGTACTGGATTCAAAAGAAGGAGTGATAGATATGTATAGTTCACTGAGTCATTTGCACAGTGAGGGCATGAAGGAGATCCGATCCATTCATGGCTATGACCATAAATTGGATTGCCATGTCAGTCTAATTCAATAACAACATGTGTAATCCTGTCTTGGATTCCCAAATGAAAGCGGGGAAAAACATGTCAGCATTAAGATGTTGTCAGGCAGTGCAACAGTAACTGCAAGTGCAGGCTTGACATGAGGCTTAGATCATGTTCTTCTTAAAGAGAGAAACATGTTTTAACCCGACCATAAGCATGAATGCAGAGGCTCTGTTCAGCAGCATTAAGCGTGAAACCTCCGGCAGGCAGAGGCAGGGCTGGTTCGTGTCTGTGTGGATTCACATGTCTCTGTGATTGTGTGGACAGGTTTAGTTAGAAACCATCTCTGTAAGGACATTCCTGTGCTGTTGAGGATATTTTGGTGTGTTCTCACCTCTTTAGTCCTCTGTTTAAAGATGGAGACTTATATTCAGCTTTAGCTGTGCTGGAAAAAAAAATCTAAATGCTACATCAACCTAAGATTACACTCTGACAGTGTCAGATGTACAGTGGACACAGAACCATTATACTTATATAATCATCATATAATCATATAATCATATGATACCAGCACAGGGATTGACTTTAAGTGCTACAGCTACATTAGTCTTCCAGAGAAAAATGCCACGTTATGACATTAGAGATTTATAACACTGTTTACTATCTTGTTTAGCAGGGCGTTAAATTCATATTGAGTATGAGCTGATAAATCAATGAGTATGTTTCTGTTCGAGCACAGAGTAAGAAGCCAAAACGATTTTGTGTTTGGTTCACTCTGCTACTAATGCTGTGTGAGGAACAGAGGAAACAGTTTCTAATGTTCGGCATTCATTAGCCTACTTCCAAATCAATCGTTTTGATCCACAGCAGCTGAAATGCTATGCATACAGTGTGACCTCTTTTTGCTTGAGCAAAGATTCAGCCCACATGGAAGAAACATCATGCTTTCTACCCAGTTTGTCTTTAGACAGATGGAAGATGGATTTTGAGAAATATCTGCTATTTTCTTTGATACTTTTATTTTCTTTGTTGCATAATAAATCCACAGACAGAGAAATGCTGTGTATATCATCAGTGTGTGAACATATGCATTCATATTTTCATTTTTCATATTAGGGCCACTATAAAAAATTATTTGAGTTGTGGCTCTCTGACTTTATACTTAGATTCCTGAATCTAGAGGATCCTACTAGCCAATGGCCGTTGACTTTGTCTGCTTAAATGATGCCAATCACAAGCAGGAGCACCTTTCAAACTTTTACTGCAGCCACATGCACACTACTTCAACACGTCAGGTGTGGATTTAGACACCAACTTTAGACAATTAACTGTAGAAGCAGTGATACTGTTGTTTTCAGCATATTTCTCATGCACAGCTGTAAAGAACTGAAGTCACATGAATGGCAGCAATGAAAGTGAAAGTGAAGACCACACTTTTGTTCTCCCAGCTCCATCCTCAGTCTTTCACAGATTGGCTTGAAAGGCAGGAGACCGTTTCAGGTCCAAGGCCAGATTGATAGTTTTGCTTAGTGACTGGCTGAACAATGATGTTTCCCATCTTTCTCTAACGTGCCATGAAAGCCAGGGGGTGGAAGTTGAGCCCAAATTGGATTAGATCCTTTCAAGATGAAGTTTTTCTTGTCGTTGACCTTGGGAATTGTTCAATTGTGATTCAATTTGAGGCCCAAACAATTTGTCGACTGACCACCACAAACACATTCCTTTCTTCCTCTTGTCACACCATTATGGATGTCTTCCCTGCAGCGTTGAGAACATAACCCCCCACCCCCACTCAAAATCTGCACATCAAATCAGTGCCATGTTTTGATATTACGAAAGTGTAAATAACTAAATGTCATTGTGGCTTTAGGTGTCTGTACTTGATTAAAGGGGCTCTGAGATGCTGATGTTGAGTCAGAAAAGTGTATCACTGTAAACCCCCCCCTGCCCCCTGCTGTGAGAATCAAAAAGAAATATTCCAAAGACAGACCCAGGTTATCACTAAGCTCTTTGTTCAGTTTGCTGTCACACTTTGTGTAGTGCAATGGGGGATAATTAACTGTAATGATAATGGCCGCCATTTGCTATTTCGATTAGTATCATTTTAATCATCATTACGTTGTTGTCTGGCTGTGACATGACATTAATAGGATGTGGTGATAGTGTGTACATAGTGAAGTTGAAGGCAACAGCTCAACAGGGCCAAGGCTGTTTTTTGCTGTACCTGTTTGGATGGAGAGGAGGATACAGGAGAACCCCAGTAGTGTTATTTATTCCTAAAAAGATTTAAGTCACGTTACAATAACTCCTGCACTGCCTATGTAGAGTTTAATTAAAACTAAATCCATCAGAAAATAACAGTAGAATTAAACACATCACGCCACACATGACTAAATCAAAAGTAAATCAAAAAGTTTTGTGTCCTTTATTTATTTTGCTTTTGTCATTTCTCATTTTGTGAAAGGGTAGAGACAAATGTGTCGATGTCTGTATGGTGGTCACTCACTGAGTCTGGCTCATTCTACACTCTGCTGGAAGATGTCTGCTTCCTCTGTATTATGCCAAATGCATGTGTTTGGCAGAACTTCTGTTCCTGTGAAATGCCTATTAGGTGCCAAAGAAGCTATAATTCATTCTGGTCCTGTATACTCTCTACTCTCCAAAAGAACTGAAATGGCAAGCTCCATTCATTTGTGTTTGCTGTACACAGAATACATTTGGGTTTAAGACCCGTGGATAAATATGAGACCAAATGCAGAATTCAGCTTTGATGAATAGAACAGAACCACTGTTATTGTTCAATGACTAAACAGCTCTAAATTAGCTGTTCAGACAGCTCTTTACTTTAAAAACATCAGTGCTAATTAACGCACACTGACCCATATAAATACACAAACAAACAGTAAATGACTACTTTTGGTTTTAGCCTTGAAGTAAAAACTGCATTTATTGTTGAATAAGATAAACCAACATGGAAACTAGAGAGCTGTCTATAGCAAATCATTTAAATCTGAAAAAGAAGGAAGATCAGTTGGAGGCACTGTGCAAACGTCGGGCAAGAGCACCACGTGCAGAACGGGTTAGCTATGGCAGAACGATTGTGAGAGCTGTGAAGAAAACCCTTAAAACAGCAGTCTGTGACATCATCAGCAAGATTTTACACTCCACCACTCAAACACCACTGGTGATGGTGATGGCATTGAGTAGTACATGTAGTTTGCTGCTGTTATTGAAAAGAATGGATCTGCAAATTATGATAAGTTTTATCTACTCTAATATACTTTCAAACTATATGATTTCGAGTGCTAGTATAGGTTGTTTAACATACTGTGTGTTTAGTTTGCTTGTCAAGTTAGCTCCTATATGTGTGTAACAAGTGTTGCTTATTTGGCACACAGAAAGGATTAGAGGACTACAGAATATACTATAGCTATTACTTTGGTGATGGTTTCTCACTAAGGTAGTGTGACACTAGCAAAAGAGTAGTGGAATACAGCGAAAGCTGCAGGTCTCTGAAAACCTTAAATTACCATCTGATAGCATCACCTAGATGTGGGTTTTACAGGGCTTGACCCCTGTTACACTGTAATGTTCCTTCACTTGCTCATTACGCTGTTTTTATTCAATTCACTGTTTTCCACCTTTATCTAATTTGTATTTTTGGTTACACAGACAGTATATTGTCAGTCTCGTGGGTGCCAATGACAACTACTTTACTCACATATGGATATTTTTACCTAATTTGAATAGGCTAAAATAACATATAGTGTTCATGCATATGCTCTCATTTGACATTATCATAAATCTTCAAATACTGTGTGTATATTAACATGTAACTAGTCAGAGTGTACACCTTGTGTTGTCTTACGTTTGCATACATAACTGTTCGTGTATGAACAGTACGCTGAAGATGTACACCTTTACTTGCAATTCTCACCATTAAGCTTAAGGTGCATTTAAAGCACTAATTTATATTAGGACATGTAATTAGCAGCCTGTTCATCAACAGTTTTAACTTCACCATCTTTATATGACCAAACACGCCACATTGTCAAACAGATTCAGCTCATTTAACAACTCTTGTTCTGTTCTTCAGTCCAACTCTTACATCACTTTCTGGTCTGATTCATTCTCACAGTGTTTTATTATATAATGATAAGGTAAAACAATTTGGGAAGTTTACAATATAGAGTAATCTGCTGTAATTTGATGGTTACAGTGATTAAAACACATTACATTTCAACCCCCACACTAATTAGTGTGTTATGTCAGAATGGTGGCTGTATGTGGAATGAAATTAAATTAAATTAAATCGTAAATTAAATCGTACAGTTTTTCCAGAGTGTCGTTGCCTCTATAACAATGTAGCCCTGAAGGGAGAGATGAGATATTTCCGTGCTAGAGACTGGGTCTGCTGTTGACCAACAAACACTGGTCTCACACTGAGTTTCACACATCGCACACAGTCGGCTCCCAACCAAACACTTGTCATCAGTGACAACACAAACACAGAAATTCCCTAAAATATCCACCTGCTTTTAGATGGGTGAGACAAAACGGGAGCTGGGTGTAACACTTTTGTTGCACTACACTGTAGACAGGGCTGTCTCCACGCACAGAGAGTGAAAATGAATTATTCAGCTGCGCCTTTGGCCTAATGTGAAGTGTGATGAAAGTGGATTTTAGATTAACAGTGTGTCGACATTGTCCTTTTGCTCTGAAGCAGGGGTCCAGTGGCACATGTGGAACAGGCCTCATTGAGTGAAAACACACTGCCCTCTGTTGGTCCAAACACTGGCTCCAGACTGTGATCACACACACACACACACACACACACACACACACTCCTCAGGACACAGAAGTCTTAAGACTTGCAATCCAATCTTATTCATACCATTATTAAAATCATGTAGCCCTTCACTCGGATGATATCAGGGTCGCCCTGGTGAAATTAATCATGTTAAAACCAGAGACAAGACATCACATTAGTGGTTATTTTTCAAGGCAATATTCTCACGGCACAGAGTCATTAAAAACTTGTTCTGACTGACAGAGTTAATGAAACGTGTGACTGTGTGACTTGGCAGCAAGAGGAAGCAGTAACCTCATTTCCAGGACTTCACCAGCCAGGATTCTTGTAAGGTGATTCTAGCACTAAACGAGTGTCAGGTGGGGTCTATGTGCTGAAATATGTCTAGAAAACTCTATAACGTAGGGTCCCCAGAGTCACATAAGAATTCTTCTTTAAGTTTGTCACAACAATATTTAATCTATCAGAACTCACCATACTTTTCTAAGTACAAAGAATCATGTTGCAGTTCTGCAACCAGAATATTTGTCTATTCTTGCCGGATTCAAGACTGACGTCACTCAGTCTCTGGTCGCCGTTGTCCTGGCTTCCTAGGTGAAGATGTTGTCTTGGTGGCAGCGTGTCTCTCTAAAATTCCAGTATACACTTCTGTATGCAGGTCGCCCCTGCTGTGGACACTGACACACCCCCATACCATCCCAGATGATGACTTTTGTACCTTTTGCTGATAACAGCCTTGTTTTCAGTCTTTTTCATCAGAGAACCCAACGTCAGGGAGAAGGTAGGTGTAGACAAGAGGGTGTAGGTCAATCAGATGAGATGACGGCGCCCTGTAGTCAGCATCTGATTGATGTACAACTTACTCACATAGGAGAGTTTCAGGGTATAACTGTGGCTGCAGTGACTGTGTTAGGCTTTTCCAAAGTCCCAAGCACATGTGGCTACTGTATATTCATCATGGTACCATGATGATTGGAAACAGGGGTTTCCTCCTTTGGCCTTTATTTTACAATACAATACTATTCAATTCAATTCAATTCAATTCAATTCAATTCAATTCAATTCAATTCAATTCAATTCAATTCAATTCAATTCAATTCAATTCAATTCAATTCAATTCAATTCAATTTATTGTAGAGCGCTTTTTACAATTGACATTGTCACAAAGCAGCTTTACACAACCAAAGAACAGTACATGAACAGTGAATGTGTATGAATCATGAAATGAGATTGTCCCTGATGAGCAAGCCGAGGGCGACGGTGGCAAAAAAAAAAACTCCCTGAGAAGGCAACAGGAAGAAACCTTGAGAGGAACCAGACTCAACAGGGAACCCATCCTCATATGGGTGATTACATGTTGTGTAGGCAGCAGTCCAGTATAACAGTTAATGTCTTTAAGTTAATGTGGAGTCCAGTTAGTTATTGGAGGCAGACTTGTTCCAGTCCTGGACTATCGAGTATTGAGTCAAGACCTCCTAGAAACGGCTTCCGACATCCGCCGAGGCCAAGACCAGGACTTCATGGTAGTGTGTGACGAACTCCAGTCTCCAAACACATCGACAGAGAGACAGGAAGAGGGAAATAGAGAGGTAGAGAAAGAGAGAGATGGCAGTTAGTTGTGATCACAGTCAGATAAAGTTTGAGGTGAATGTATATTTAGTGTAGTGCAGCAGGGACTCCGGCAGGACTAATTATGACAGCCTAACTAAAAGGGTGAGCCAGAAGGAAACACAGACATGAGGGCGCACTGGGATGTAGAGCAACCGAACACTTCACCATCAACAAACCTGAGTGATCAGTGAGAGTTGGGAAGACGGCATCTAAACATACCAGTTCACCATAATGCTCTACGTCCATGAGTCCTTCCCAAATCTATTTACAAAATTCTTGACTAAATAAATAAGTTTTCAGCCTAGACTTAAACACTGAGACTGTGTCTGAGTCCCGAACGCTATTTGGAAGGCTATTCCATAACTTTGGGGCTTTGTTAGAAAAGGCTCTGCCCCCAGCTGTAGTTTATATGATACGAGGTACTGACAGGCAGCCAGCATCCTTTGACGGTTGAATTATTATAGAATCACCATTAACCTGCTGATCTTGGAAACATCCAGAACAATGATACTTGAATATTTTACAGACTCCATTTTTTTGTCTGTCCCAACTTTGTTTTTATGTGCTATAGAATCAAATTGTGTTTCTTTAGAATTTTAATTTAGATGTTTTAGATACAAATATTAAAAAGTGCATGATTATTTGTCTATTTCAGCAGAGCGTCTGAGAGATAATTTTATCGGTATAATTGCACATTATCAGAATGTGTTGGATTTGGTCTGGGAAGCAGAGAGAGATTTTACAATGAAGTGTCACTGGAGCCCGTCTGTAGGGGTTTTGTTGCATATGTGAGGCCGGACAGCCGGAGGAGGGAGACAGTGACCACACAGGTGGGAGTGGCTTTTGAACATCTTATCACTCCCTCCACTCACGTGTGACACACACACACAAACACACACCATTACTACTGCTCAGTCACTCCTGTCTGTACAGCTGCTGCTGCTGCATAGAGGTGATTAGCAAACCAATGAGACAATCTGCAAAATGGCTTTCGTCACACAGCGTTCACGCTCTGCAAGCTGACGTATAACATACGGCACTGAACTATCTCGTGACTGAACTGCGTCTTCATAATAACCCATTTTGCTTCTTATGTTTTCTCAAGCAGGGTATAGTGCGGTAACTGAAGCGATGTGTTTGAATGTTGTTGTTGAGCCCCAGGCTTTTTTTCCCACCTCTGATCAAGAAAAGCCTCCACTTCTGGGCCCTAATGCCTGCCTTTCAGTCGATGCTGCGGCACCATCACTCCACAGTTAACTACAGGGTACACCTCCTCCCAGCCTACACCACTCTGAGGAGATTGAAGACATGCCTCAATGTACCACAGCTCTGAAGAACCATCGGCTGTGAGTTAAACCGCTCTCCTCCTCAGAAAAGTGTAGGAGAATAAGAGATCATCCTCTTTAATCAAAATGTTTGTGTGCAGCTTAGCTTTACTGCTTTTTAAGGTTTCTCTATGCACACTATAGATCCACCCATTCTTGTTTAGTTTACCAACTAACAGGACATTATTGGCATTATTCCAGCCGTCATGTCCAACAGTGCTCATCCTAAAATCATCTCCTCCCTAGAAGCATGTTATATAATAGACCTTTAGGCTCATCCTGCCCAGGAAGAAGAAGCAGCGAGAATCAGTCCGAGCTACTGTCTGATGATTTTCCTTTGAATCAAAGTTTCAGATATTTCCCAGTGCAAATATTTTTCTGCAAGATCAGAGCAGTGTCTGTGGGTTTTCTCAGTCGGGCTACTTTCAGTCTTTATGCTCTTTCTTTCTCTCTGATCTTGGCAGTTGTGTGCTGTGGACTCACAGGATCTCACGGCAGAAGGCCTCTGCTGGAGTCCGAGCCAGACCGGCACAATGATGTAACTCATCAGCGATGGCCTCTTTGTGTCTGTGGCACTGCGACAGCCATATATGTGTTTAATTCACAAGACGAGCTGTAAAGTCTAGTCCAGAAAGAACTGCTAATGATCAATCATGATCAATGTAGTGACTGATCTGGTATATTCATCAAACTGACAAACTTGCACCCTGTATGCCCTCACCCTGACTGTGAGCTGTCTAAAAACGTATCCCATCTGGAGCATCCTCTAAGACTAGACAGGACACAATTGGGGGGAGAGCAGGGAGGGAGTGTTGGACTTGATCGCTCCAGTTTGTGTCTAAGAAGAGTGAATGTCAGTAAGTCTCCCGAGAGGGGAAGGAGAGCATTTTCATTTTCACCCATTGCTATTGTCATGACAACTGCTGTAAAGGCCTTGCTTGCGATTGATGTTCCAGCTCCTCCTTCCACTTCACCTCTCACGTCATGTCAGAAAGGTTCATCCATTCCTGCGCAGCGTGTGTGTGTATTCCCATGAGGAATGAACACCCGAGTACGGCGCCATGTGATACATGCAAAGCATATTCAGCAGTCATGTTATCTGCTGAGTGATGGTGCAGCCTTTTATTTTTGTTGTTAACCAATTCTGCCCGCCCCTCAGCCTTCTTTTGCACAGTAGCATGATTGGCTTCGCCCTCCCATCCTTCTCCACGCATGCAGAATAGCCTGTTTCCTGCAGTGTCACTCAGATGAATTGCATCTTGATATTCTGTTGTTTACAGGTGCCACTAGCTGATTGAGACAGGCCGCAAAGCGATGAGGTTTATTTCTACATCTCAATTTGCCACGCACTATGAACTATTCCTTGCTCATTATGTAGGAACGAGTGAATAAAAGACTGATTATGGACAGAGGCTAATATCCCTTTTCCATCAAGGCTGGTTCAGACGTGGATTTTGAACCTGTTCTTCGTGTTGAGCCAAAGCACCAGCTCTTAGCCAGGAATACTGGTTCCTGAGCGACACTAACTTGCTGCTGGTCTAGAAACAAGAACCAATTACTTCATTGACAAAATGTGGTTGATGCTACTTAGATTAGTTGAAAAAGGTGTTGAAGAGAGTACAGTCATGGTAATGACTCAGTGAGGACGCACTTACAGTAGGCACACTGCCGGTGCTGTAAATGCTAAATGCTAACACTCATTTTACAGTAGCACAGTGCAAAGGCTTTTACATTCTTTTCTTGATGTAAAGTAGTCTCTGCTCACTAAACCATCAGTGAGCTCAACAGCTCGTGTGCCATAGAATTACATGTGATTAAGGCCTGTACCTGCTCGGGTACACTGGTCCTTTAGCTGCAGACGACTCATCAGCACTGGATGAGAAACACACACAGGATTTGATTTCCCCAGCGCCTTTTTCCCACTGTAGACATCTCCTCAACGCAGCCAGTGGTTTCCATAGAGACGAGAGACCAATCCCTTCCTGCCTTCTCATTACAGTAGCACAGGGAGTCGTTGCATAGTATGTTACGTAGATCCTTGTACAATGAGATAATCCTGTTGTGGTCAACAGCCTCGGTGTGCAAATACAAGCATGTGACAGAAGATATTAAGCTGATGATGTGGACATGTTGAGTGAAGGCATTGAAGTTTAAGTGATGTTTGATGTAATTACAGTCGCAAAATATAATAAAAATATCTGCATATATAAATAGCCTATATTATATCATATTTTGTGTTGTAAAAAATTTGGTGTGAGAGAAATAAACGTTTGTAAATTTATATTCTGAATTATTAGAACTAACAAACAAGAAAAACAACCTGCTATCTGACACAGCCATTCCTCCCAGTTCTAATGCATACGGGCCATACAGATTAATTCATTAAGCAGACTTAATGAATGTACAGTACTAGATATAGGATTAAGTAGGTTACATACAGTAGTGAGTGTGTGCTTCTTCTGCTACTAATGAGATGTGCAGTGCCCTTACATCACAACACTGTTGTACATGAGCCATCATCCCTACCGCGATGAAGCTTGAATGAACAGAATGCCAAGTCAGTGTGTGTGTGTGTGTGTGTGTGTGTGTGTGTGTGTGTGTGTGTGTGTGTGTGTGTGTGTGTGTGAGAGAGAAGGTGGGTGACAGAGGGAGCTTTAAATGCAGGCTAGTTAGCGTGTGCCTCAGCTTTCTGCTCTCCTGCTCCCCCAGACCAGTCACAGAGGTCCCCAGCTCTGCCATGGCTCACAGACGGCACCATCACTCGTGAGTACTTGTGTAAATGTTGCATGCTGGGGGATTGTGGTGCAGTCTGAGTGAAAATGACTCTCACTGTAGTCGTGGAAAAAAACAATTACTTTTTTACATTTTAGTTCAGCTTTATCTTTTATTTTGTCTCATGTTTATGTCTCAGAGTCATTTTAAAGACGAGCTGTAGAAAATGTAGGAGGAGGAGCGCACTATATTTTGATTATATGTGCATGCCTGCATGTGCATGTATTTTTATGTGTGTGCAAGCTGGCAGCCCAAACTGACCCCACATATGCAGCTGTAGGCTAAAACACACCCGACACATCCACTTCTGCTGCACCAACACAAGTAAAGCTGGACAGTGTTCGCGTAGAACAGGTGATGTCACACGAGTAAGGCTATTTTTAAAATTGTGTTTTAAAGCTGTCTTTTTTTCCTTTTTTCTTTTCCCCATCATTTCCTACACTGTTAATGTGATTCAGAGCGTTCCATCATTGCATGCTCATCTCAGCCTGTTTAATCTCATTGTTTGGTCCATTTGGAGCCTCCAGTTGTGGCATTTGACGGTAGTTGGGCCACTATTTATTGACTGCTTTCCCATATATACAAACATAGACAAACACAATCACATTTTTAGAAGCTGTTATTGAAGGATTCAGAGAAAAAGCAATGACACAGCATTTATTGAATCTGTTTTACAAGAAACATAAAGAAATTTCAGCAGTTTAACAGCCTACATAATGAGCACTGTTTCACTGGCTATGCTAATATTTGGAAAGGTAATCAATATTAATGAGACAGCTGGAATTATTTATGCATTCAAGACAGACTCTACACTTAGTATGATAGAGAATTTGTAATGTGGCTTCATGCAGCAGGCTTTGTATGATGTGAAGCTGAATCAGTCGGAGCACTACTAGGCTGCAGGCTGTTTTTTCTTGTATTTTGGAAGGCGGATGTGCTGACCTCTTGTTAATCCCACAACCAGTCTGTCTACGAAGCTCATCTTTATCCCAGGACGTTCATTAGCCTATTTAATTTATCTGACATGCAGGGAGTCACATAAAAGTCATATTTTCTGCTTCACTAGTGTTGAATTGCATAAGAAAAGAGCCTCCATCTGTTCCACCTAGGGCTTGCCTGCGTTAAGCAGGGTTTTCATCATATAACCAAGCAGCCCCTCCCATCCCTTGGTCAGGGCACAGCCACAAAGCAGCGGCTCATTCAGAGCCAGGGATCGACTGCGATGGCTGATCATGTGAGCCACCCAATCTCAAGGTCACTGCTGGGTCAGTGTCACTGTGCTCAGTTTGCTTAAGTGCCCTCAATAGACTTTTGTGTTATTTTGCCAAGTGGATCTGCTGCTCCAGAGTAGATTGGGATGTGTGTATGCGACTGCATGAACCATGAACACATGGTTTCAAAGAGTAAACAAAGCCAGTTACCACCTGTGAATGAGTTATTGTTTGACATCAGTGGTCATCAGTCTTGTTTTTGACACACATGTTCCCTCACTCTTTTAAATCAAAGTTTGGGAGAATTAGGGAATCTTTCAGTAGCTGTAATCAGCTTCTCGACCATTTTGCACAAGCGAGACAGAGCAATACAGAGCTAATCCAATCTGTAGTGACACAAGGAAGTGTGGAAATCAGATTGGGGGATTCTCTTCTCCCCTAACAAGCTGGCCGAGTTTCTGTGGTTGCTCAGCTCTGCAAGAAATTCCTGGTCCTGTAAAGATGTGTTGTTTTCAAACCCACAGAACTACCACCACTGTAGCATATTTGTCTTACCATTGTTTTTGAATTTACTGTTGCTGAAGGGAAGATAAAGGGAAGGATTAAAGGAGGAAAAGACATGAAAAACTAACTGTTTTTCTGCTGACTGTTGCACCTAACATGTGTATGACAGTTACAGTGAGGCAGCTACAGTCACAGGTATCTAGCTACTGTAACAGCACAGTATCTAGGTGTCTTCATGGAACATTTAAGGGGCTTTGTAGCTATAAATGCCCCATTATAAAATGACTATACTATAAAAAAAAATGTGCCAACATCATTTGCCTCTTCAGACAATGCACATCAGCAAAGGATTAACCTTTTAAAAGCTTGCTTGACGGTGCATGTCCAATTGAATTTACAGAGCAACTAAACAAAACCATGGGATTTATGTGATGGAGTAAAACTACTATTTTCACAGCAGGGGTGTACAAATAAGCAAGATTAGAAAAAGGGAGAGAGAGAGGAAGAGGAAACAGAGTCCAGACCGTGAAGTATTTTGGCCATTACACAGAAAATTCAAATTGAAGTCAAATAATGGATAGTACATTAAAGTTGCAAGTCTCAGCTTTGATTGAGTTCGGTTTATATAAAATAAATTTACAAAGAACTACATGGGAGTAATAACCTTTTAAACACACAGTGTAAAAATTACAGGACTGCTGAAGCAGCTGGATGCCTGGCTACTAAATCTTTTGAGCAGCTCACATGTGGTGCACAGTTGACAAAGAGTTGAGAGATGCTGTTTAGACTGAGATGGAGTCATCTGTCAGTATGAAGACCACAGAAGACAGTCTTTCCATGTCTCCTGAGAGGTCCTTTTGAGCTTATTGAAATCTGAACTTTTCCCCCCAGCTCATCTTAGAAGAAATATAGAGCTAGGTTCATTTAGGATGTGTGGTGCTCAAACAGTGTTTTTTTACTGAATAAGAACTAAGATAAAAGAAAGCAAGCATTTTGCATTTCAGAGTTAAGGTGCACTTGAGTGCCAGCCCTTTAGTGTGCTCTACCATCTGAGCCACTCATCTTTGATTTGTAAGTGTGATCAATAATAAACATTATATGTAGAGTCAACATAAGAATGCAGCATGATTAGGAAATTGTGTCTTTATATTGTGACCTGTTTTGCGTTGTGATACACAAAGCCAAAACCTGATGATCTGAAGATGTTTGCCAGGTCCAAAGGTTGCCTAAAGTTATACTAAAACCTCCTCTTTTCTGGTACAACTCTAGTTTAGCCATAATAACTCTGCAATATAGTAAATCTAATGTTTTTTTTTTTTTTTACTTCGTGTGTCTATCCATTTACTTGTGAACCCTTAAATGTTGACTTCCTTTATTAAAGTGGACACTTTATTGTGCCTTAAGTGTCCATTTGCACTACTATGTACTTAAGTAATACTGTTAAATACAGTGTTATAGATCAGTTGTAACAGCTACAAAAAACAATCAACACATATATGTTCTACTGTTTGATGACATTTAGCTGCTGCAGTGAAAGTTACATAGCCACCAACTATTAATACCCTCACAGTTTGCCAGTTGAAGGTTGGGGTGGATGGGTGTTACAACAAAGTGACATCATCAAACAAATCTTCAAAGCCAACAAAGCCATTTTCATGCCTGATGTCAAAAGGTGTGCAGTTTCATCAAATGTCTGTCTTTGTACATGGGGGCGCCCTTACAACAAACAGTGTTTGTTGGGACAAACACCTTAGACAAAAGTTGGAGGACTAGTTGAGTTACATATTTTTATCTACAGCCTTTCCTACAGTATTTCTTAGGGTTTGGCCTGTGTAGAGGTTTTAGTGTAGTGTGAGGCCACTATTACACTGCTTTCAGACTGCACTTACCCTTGACACCCATCAGAACCCAATAATAATAGTAATATGGCAACAGATTTTCAAATAAAGTGATGCAGTAATTAATATTTAAGGACTGTTCAGGGAAATGCTGAACCATTAGATTCAAATGAAGAAGCTATTCTGTCAAGTAGTGGATAGTGGGTCAGCAGGCATTGTAATTTGTCTTCCTATCCATCTTAACAATGTTTGCACATACTGTAGTGTAATAAGGCCACATGCATCACTTTTTATGGCAGCTAAACCTGCTCTGCTGTGTGATAGATTGATTGATTGGACTTTTGAAAATATCTTTGTCAGCATGTCTCCACAGAGCACACTACAGGACCTTAAGCTATCAACAATGTTCCCTATCTCTTGTTATCACAAAGGTAATTCTACCCACAGATGTCTGCCCACTTGTCTATAATGAATGGGCCACTAAAATATTTAGGTAGCCATCCTAGTTAAACTTTAATGCCCTATTCACTGAGCACCTTTACATCTCGAAAGATATCTGTGGCGGTGTCAAACAGCCTTTGTTCTTTGCTTTAAACTGATGAGGAAAATGACTCGGTCATAAATTTAGTGTTAATGCAATTTTAAATGCTGCTGTTCTGCAGGTCACATCCTCACAGTTGTTTTAATGCCACATAAACCAAAGCAAAGGGGTTCAAATTAGCCCAGGTGCTTTAGCCTCAGTGTGTTGTGTAGAGGAGGATCTATGTGTATTTAATATGCAGCGACACTGTTTTTGTTGAATGCAGTGATATAAGAATACTGCAGTACATGGGAACAGGGCTGTTTTAGTAAGCAATAGTAATTATAGCTGGAAATTGTCAGAGGGTACATTAAACTAGAGACACTCCTAGCTAATTAGAAATAACCTTGTATAAGCGTTGTCATTGTGCGTGAAAAAGCCATAAATAGACCAGGCTTTTCATTCGCTCTCCTGCCGTCCCTGTTTGTGTTCAATTGATCTAATTCTAAAGTCTCTTTCATGGCAGCGCTGCAGAGCGCAGCTGAGAGTATCACAGATCAAAGCAGCCTTGCTTTCCCATAAATCTGCATGGATGCAAATTCCAACAGCCAGCACTGCCATGCTAAACACACTAGCTGTACCTGTACACACATCTCCTGATTATAGTGATCCAGTCACTGTTGGCTGGTCTGTTGGCTGTGATTTCATGCAGGGGATAATGTGATGTGCTCTGTTGTTTATTACAGCTCAGTGTTGCAGGTCAGGCTGTGTGGTACAATTGACAGCGACATGGGGCATCATCACTCTGCTCTTTGATAGATAAACACTGATCCCCAGTGCTGAATTTAATGGTGACGTCATGCTTGTTTTTAGGACTTGTGTAATGATAAGTTGATTAAGCGGTTACTCAGTGAACAGAAATTTCAACTGTCAGTGTCCCTTTGAATAGATTGACTGCTAAAACAAACAATGTAGAGACAGGTAGCTGTAAGTGTCCTGAAAACACAAGTTGTAAGAGGCCAATAACAAATGTATTTAGACTAGACACAGCAAATTTCTCAAACCAACACTGAGGTGCAGGTGTATGTTTCTTAAGATACATTACAGAAAATCACTGGCAAACTATAATGTGGCTCAGTAGTAGTAGTCGTAGTAATCCATTTGATTCTCTATAACTGCCCCTAATAAGGTAATCTGGCTGTGCCTTTGATGTAAAATGGGTTGATTTGAAAACCTGGGTGCAAATGGGGTTGTTATGACATAACATACGTAATATATTTGTATTTGTATTTGTATTTGTTTTGTAGGAGTACTGTATAAAATGAATATAAACCAATTTGTGAAATCAATACAAATAGACGTAAAATGAATAAAGAAAAATAAAGAGGACTTTCAAGTGGGACCTGAAGCCAACAAGTTCTCTATTTTAAAGAACAATATACTGTAAGTTGTTTGTCCCTACCCTGTCATATGCCCCATAGCATTTGCTGAAAGAGCGCCCCCATAGCAGCAGGTATCTGTTGAAATTACATCTATTTGGTGCCTCTGTCCAGCACCCAGGATATATAGTACACTGTGGACTTGAGTTCTATTTTCTAATACTTTATCGGCTCAAGCATTTGTCTAACAATAACTGTTGTAGAGATTTAATGTCTGCAGCACACTGGTCTTGGCTTCATTCTTTGTTTATCTCAAAGAGATTTGTCTCAACTTTGGCAGAGAGATTGACTTCTGTTGAATTACGTTTTGCAGCTTCTGGATCTGGATTTATCTATATCTGATGATGATGAATGACTGTGATTCTGCTCTCAGGTGGGAAAATCCTGACATTTGGGACTTCCAAATTGGCTGCTTAATGAGGAGACAGCTGTGCAAGTCTCTGATCTCAAAAAGACAAAAATGTGATGTGAAAATAGATGTGGGGTAAGACTTAGCTTTGCAGCACTGTCCAGTGACACAGTAACCTAGACTCTTAATTCCTCTCCAGAAGTGACACAGTGTGTGGGTGTAAACAAAACAGAAAAAGCATAGCTGGGGTGAAGCCTGTGTTTACTGTGACTTTACATGTGGGTCTGTCTGCTGAACAGATTACTTTTACAGTTACTCTCATAACTCAGCACAGGAAGGTCCTTATCAAAATCTTTAATTGTGTGGAGAAAAGCATCATGGTATTGCCTTACTGATGCTAACTTAAGTGTAGGGCAGCTTACTGTGTGCCTATCCATAAACCTTTGAATACAAAACACTATGTACAGAACATAAAAGAAATACCAAATAACTCTGTTTTCCTCAAGTACATTGACCAAACAGGAGCAGCCCTAAAACATACCTCATATACAAAAGCAGCATGTCCTTCCTATTGAAATGATCATTTAATCATTTGGTTTGATTGGAGTACCCCAGCAGAAAGTAGTTCTCAGTGTGATCATTGTATTATGCTGAGTGATTCAATTGTGTGTGTGTGTGTGTGTGTGTGTGTGTGTGTGTGTGTGTGTGTGTGTGTGTGTGTTTTAGTAAATTGTATGATGTTCAGGAAAGAGTTCAGGTTAAAGTTTTAAAGGATAAAAATGAGTATTGTTTCATATGGGAAAATAATGGAGCTAATGTCTTGCTTTTCTTAATAATGATAGTCCAGCAACCAGCAGTGAAAATAGTGCAATAGCTCTACTTAAAATGAAATTTCATGTTGCATTTGCATCTTATACTACTATACTTTACTGCATTATCTTTGATGTATGTTCAATTTCAGCATCTCTTTAGGACAATTGTTTATTTGTCTTTGTTTTTTTTTTTGTTGCTCTTTGAAAGCATGCACTCATTTTAGGATGTTTTCCTTTTTATCAGGCTGCATACAGCTCCAAACCAGCTCCAAATACAGAGCATTAGAGAAACCTGAATGTGTGCTGTGAAGAAAAACCCACAACAACAAAGCTATCGTCATCATTTCACTGCTAATTTCTTTAGTAGTAGTATAGAAGATTGTAATTGAAAACAAACCACATGATCTCTGCAACCACAAGGTCTAGTTGAATCATTTTGATGTCATAGTAAATGGAACCCTTGTGAGATTTGTTAGGGTATCTAAATATCAAGCTATGGGTTACCGGTGAAGAGTAAATAAAGATGGCACACAGCACAAATGGAATATTTTAAAAACTCGCCTGGTGATTAGTTCACAGTCACACTGTGTTTGTAAAATGCTTCTCAGGGTCTTTAAGGCTCAGGTAAAAGGTAATAAAGCCAAAATCCACTGTCGTCCATCTGTGTTTATCAGAAGACAGTGTGGGGCTGAAGATTGTGCAAAGCTGAAGCCTGAACAACTGTCCATGGAAACACAAAGAGCAAATTTTATAATAAGAAACTTGAACTTGAAAAGATATTGGCATGATTTAATAAACAGTTTAAGGCTCATTTTAGGTTAACATACACATTTGAATTGTTTTTGCGCAGAGAAAAGGCAGCAGATTTTAACTTCCATTGGAGGAGATATGAACAAAATCAAGCCATTCAGTGAGGCATGACCTGACCTGACACCCAATGTGTCATGTTTGTGTATTAGTCCAAAGTAAGGCTTCATTTTTACCTCAGCAGCTATGTGCACAGGCTTTTGAGACCACTAAGTCTGTGGCAGACCTCCCCTTTAACCTACTGCAGCAAGAAAAAACACAATATACTGGTGTTTCACTGTGAGGTGATTTAGTTTGTTTGGTGTGGTCTGACAGGGTTTTCACTTCACTGTTACAGAGAGAGTTTTGTCAAGGCTGGGCTGACTCAGGGTAAAAATTACACTATATAGAACCTCACAGCACTGCACTTTCCTCCAGCCTCACTTGTGCGATGCCTGCACTCAGAGACTGATTGATAAACCAGCGGCGTTACAGAGATAGATAACACCCTCTCTAGCCTTTCAACCTGCTGGCATCTTCTGATTTACACTTGTTCAAAGGAATCCATGCTAGTGGAAAAATCTGCTCTTCGAAGCATGTGTCTTACAGTGATAAACCAGCTCTAATTAATTTTTTTGTCCTCCCTTCATTTCTACACACTCAGTCAAATACATGATAGTCTGTTTGTTTGGAGGCACAGTCAATAGATGATAGGTTGAACAGCGTGTCTCCTCTGACATTTTGCCTCACCTTTCATCTTGTCTGTGGTGTCACCTGACACACTTGCCACTCAGAAGTACTTCAAAGACCAGAGAGAAGTTCAGTCCAGTTCAGTCCAGTTTGTGGCCCGTTCTCTGCCACTTGACATTAGAGAAAATGAGACTCTAGTACTTAGGTGTGCACCTCTTATTTTCCTGGACAGTAACTTTACACATATATGCTGTGCTTTAACACATTACTGTTAATTAAAGTATTACCTCACCAGCAAATATTGTACTTTTTATACCATTACTTCCAAATGTTTATAGTATTTCCATTCTATGCTACCTCTATTTTTACTCTACTACAATTTACTCTGCTATTTTTATTTGCAGATGAAATAAAAAAAAAAACAAATATCCTAATAAATGATGATGTAACCACCTGACTGTACCTCACTTGGTTAAAATCTGTTCCACCTTTATTTAACTATGGGAACTCTGGCCTTAATTCATTACTAGAGAGACATGATTTTCACCTTTGAAAGCTTTTTGTCAAACTGATCTGGACTGGACTTGTACATGTTTTTTGTTTTCAACAGCATCAGAATCAGTATTGTTTAAAATACTTTTTTCTTTTGTATATATATATATATATATATATATATATATATATATATATATATATATATATATATATATATATACTTCTACCACACCTGATTCCCTCTATACAACAGCTAAGGTTACTTGATACTTTGCAGGTTAGAATTTGACAAAGAAAAACTATAAAGACAGTTGAAAAACTATAACAGCTTAACCAGCCGGGGACACGTGTTGCTTAGTCCCTTGACTAGTGTAAAACAATGCATTATTTGCATTAACAAACTAAACAACTAGCTTTCATTTACTAGCCAACTGGTCATTGGGATTTATTCCTTTATTTATTAAGAGCCCAGTATATACAGTATGTGCCCTGTACCAATGTTCCTTATCTAAACAGCAAGATGTTCTCCTGTCAGTAGGACATTGTGGGACTTGACAGCACATCTACTAGCGACACACACTCTTTAAACAAATATATGTACAACACGCAAACATGTAGCTTATGAAACTGCACTGCACTATCATTTGCACAGAAAGACCCAGTTGATTTCAGTTACAGATGTGATTGTTATGAACTAATGCCAGTATTAATTTGAAGAGCATTCTTGCGGTCTATGACTAAACATAGTCTGTCACAGTATCTGTCAGCTGACAATTGTGACCACACCTCTGACCACACTGTGTATTCACCAGTGTTAGTCTGTAGGGCAGGAATCCACTAGAGGGAGTGCAGCTCTAAGGTTTCACTGACGTCCTCCTCACAGCAGATTAATCCTTAGTCCAGATTACTGGGAGGCTGCAGTGGTCGATGCAGATAAGCAGCATCTGGAAGAGAGCTGCTGACGCTCCCTAACTCTGACTGGCTGACGGAGGATTGCCTCGGACAGTACTACTGTGATCATGATTAACGGGATTAAAATAAAGAACAAACTAACTGTGGTTCAGCTATTGATTCAAAATTTAGGCAAATTTCTATCATTTCAGGGTTCTTGCACTTTCAAATGTTCAGTGTAAAGGATCAGTAAAGTGATCTGGATAGAAACCTCTTTTACTTTAGATTTAATTTTAGCAAAAACTGGCACATGCAAGTTAAAGGATCAAGACTGAAGTTAAAGAGAGATTTTAAAACACTGATGTTTTTGTTTGCACAGGCCTTTGTGCTGAACCTCTGTCTGAAATGGTTTATTTTAGTTCCTGACCCCACTTCCAGAGAGCTACTGTATGGCTAAAACACACAGTGACTGAGCACCACTCTGTTCTTCTATAGGCTCCAGAGACTACATAAACAAACCATTGCGTGTGAAGTTTGAAATCCAGTCATATGTACATGTGCGAGCAGGAATTAGATCTGGAATCTGACAGTAAACAAGATAAAGAACCTGACCAAGTCTAAAGGTAACATTACTTTACTGTTGACAGATTCAACAGATCTCTCTCCTTCCTGTCCTTTATTTTATGCAAAACATCATAGTATAGCATAAGACATTTTACATCACCATGGTCTTAGGATATTGTCGACAACGAATAAGTCACATTTCAACTCCTAATGGAGAAAATAATCAGTCATGAAAATCATCAGGAACTGTAGCCTTAATTAGGATTAAAGTGTTGTTAATTGTATTCAGATGATCTTTTGTCAAATGCTGAGATCCTGTGCATGATGGACAGTATCTTCTTACACAAGTATGTGATAACACTTATTTGGCCCATAGTTTGTACCCAGGCTAAAGAGAGCTGTCAGAAGATTCACCCAGAAGGCTCAGAGCTCCAGACTGAACCTGAGTCAGAAGTGGAAGAGGAGACAGATAGCCATCAATCAGTGTCTAATGTGAGCTGTGTGAGGACATATGTACAGGACCTCCTTCTCTCCCCACTCACCACTCCTTCTCAGACCTCAGCTGGATCCTTGTGGCTTCACAATAGTTGCAATTACACGGGCAATGGTCCCCAGGGTGGCCGGCGGGCTCGTGGGGGCTGTTAGGCCTGAGCGGGGATGCCGCAGGCCATCTTTATTGGTTTCCTGAGCTCGGTCTGTAGAGGTGATGATAAGGGCTGCACTGGCTGTTTATCACTGGCTGGCATCTCTGCAGGGAAAGGTGTCAAATTCTTAGTGGGGAATTAACACAGCATCGTGGCACCGCAGGTGGGCAGGAAACACCCCCCCATATCTGACAGTCAATATGTATGATGCAGAAGAGCGGGGCCTTTAATGAACTCCGATGAGAGCAGGTCAGGGCTGAGGTGGTGCCCTCACATAATGGCCCCAATGTGTCTTCCTCACTCTCACACTTTCTCAGTCACGCCTATAAAGATTCGTCTTCAGATCCACAGGGAACAAGGCATCAAACTCTTATCTTGATCGCATCATGCAAATTTCTGACTCCCACTAAACTCACCAACAGAGTCAGTTTCTTCCGATGCCTGCCTGAGACCTGAATCTGTAGAGAAAATGTAGGTCACATGGTAAACTGTTAAATTTCCATGAGGATAAACAAGATAATGGGATCTGTTCTGCCAACTTAATCAGCGAGGCGGAGGTTTGTTGCCTCAGCTGGTTTTCTCAAGGAAATACAAACCACTGTATTTTTCCAATAATCATGTCCTTGTGGAGTTGGAAGGAAACATGCCATACATCCAGAAGTAGAATGAAAGTGCCTGGTGAATGGGGAGAATAATATTAATATAGACTTTATCCTTCTTTATCTGTCCCTGTATCACGCTGGGAATGGCTAAAAGTTGAAAGCAGTGCAACTTTTGATGATCAAACAAAGCAGCTTTCAGACTTTGCCTTTTTCTAAGCTTCTAATATCGTCTAATATTGACACCCTGTAAATAATGGTTTCTTGAAGTAGATCACAAACTGCTCATCAGCATCATACTAAGACCGTTTCACTGACCCAGCAGGAGTTTGAGTAGAATGCTAATGTCTGACTAGTTTTTGATTTATTTCTCTTGGGTGACTCGTGGTTGAGCATTTGCCAGTTTCAACTTATGCTGGGGCTGGAGAGTTTTCCTCGCACTTCCATACAGTAGGGACTGTGTCTTAAGTGAGCAGCTTGAAATAAAATCCTGTGGCTATAACTTCAGTTTGCATTTCATTTACTGGGCATTTAGATGCAAATCATCTTCCAAAACTGAGAATACTTCACTGATAGATGGCAGCAGTAGGATGAACCTCCATCCCAAACAGCATGGACAGATTTTAATGTGAAAATTTTAGAGCATCCTCTAAGGTAAGCATGTTGCTACAAAACACATGGGTTTACTTTTCACTTGGAAGTCAACTCAATTTTACGTATGTACTTTACGTACTCTGTAGCACATATGTATTCTAGCAGGTTCAGTAACAGCTCCAGTATGTACTGTATGTAACTCTTTAAAATTTAGGCCCAAAACGTGTGGATAAATGCTGTCAACAACTTTCAACACGTTTTTTTAGTTGACAAAAAACAGTTTATTGAAAATGTCACTTGCAGAAGTGAGTTCAGCTGCTCCCAAAGGCAGGATGAAAACTTTCATTGTGAAAATCAGATCACACTAATGAAGATGGAGTTGCATTTCAAGCAGACACTGGGACAACTTCAGGTTCTGTGTCTCATCATCATGAACATCATGAGCTGAGGATCCCATTGCCAAACTTTCAGTTAGGGGTTGCTCTACCAAGAATTAATTATAGAGAATGGCACACAATTTAATTCAGTCTTTTCTCAAAGGATTTCATGGTGTTAGCCATGTGTACATTTAATTCAAATGTTCAAAAAGGGGGCCTCGGGGGTTGGATCATCCAACATGACTAAAATATTACTGAACTCCACAAACCCTTTTAAATAGGAACAGAAGATTAACATGACCTTTGGGCAGGATGTTAAATTGTTTGGGTTGAATCTTCTGTCAAGATCCGGTCACATAATATTTACCACAGAGGTCTGGAATAAGGACACACCATAAATACAAAGGATAACTTGACACAGTCCTTGGTAAACTCAACCCAACCTAAAAGCTTGGACTGAACTGCTGACAGATGCACTGCTCACTGAACTACATGTTATAACTGTGTGATTTCCCTAAATATATAGTGTACCATGGGAGTCTTTATCCGTCTACAAAGTGAGTAGTAAGCCAGGCCAAAGCCAGTTAAAGCCTGTAAATTAAAGCAAAACTCAGCTGGAGTGAAGGACTTGTACTTCCCCAGGTCCCAAATAGAATCTGCAGTTATTACCATAACGCTGTCCTTCAGCTCATTTAGCTCATGCTCACACCTGGGTACAGGAAGGGCTACATCTGGTACAGTCAGTATGCAGAACAGAACAGCTCCTACTTTTAGAGCCTTGGTTAGTTTAATGGCTAGAAGATATCAGCATGTTGTAACAGCATAACATGGTCTAAAAGGCTCTGAATTAACATCAGCTGTTTTTTATTTAATCCTTGATGAGAGTTCCCAAAATGGACCTCAAGCAATAAGAATGAAGCAGTAGTAATTAATGACAGATTCTGGCATGGCATTTCCTTTGTGTGCAAGTGGTGATCAGGCAACATCTTACCCTGCCTGCATGCAGACCTGATGCTCTAAAGGACCACATGATAGATGATCTCCCATTTAGTTGCATCATCTGCTCAATAATGTGTTGCTGCCCCCCTCTGAGTGGGATGGCCTCCTCAGTCTGTCAGCGAGACAAAGGAAAGTGTTTAAACTGGTCCTTACAACATGTGTGGCCCAGTCCGTAAGCTGTCCTCTGGTGGCACTAAATGAATTTAAAGGAAATTACTTTTACTGCAGCTTCCTGTTGTTTCAAACAAGCATTTTGAACAATACATTTACAACATAACGTCACATCCATCAGCTGTAAAAGGTGTTTGGTGTCTGTAGAGAGAGTTTTCTGAAGTGTGTATGACATTAGAAGGATGCTGTACAGTATAATAGCATTATGGAAAATGAAGTAGCCAGTATTTTGGGAGCTTTGTCTATGAGTTGATTTATGAGTTGCACTCTGAACACATTCACAGTGGACTTTGGACACTTCCACAATTCCAAAAGTGCTCCGTTTGTTTTTTTGTTTTCTTTTAATAGGCCTTTATGCAGTAGCTCTTGTCGCCTTCTGCCTAAAACGGTTCACTCCCATCCCTTCACCCTGAGCTTGCTCTGTTCTGTTTGACCAGTTTGTGGAAGTCCACAGTCTAACCCTCACCTGAGCTGGTGAGTGCAACGGTGCACTTCGTGTGCGTGAAGACCTAAAATGGGGTTCAGTATTAGGACTGATGATGTTCTTAGGGACATACATCCAGTTTGCGTTTCAAATGTAACACAGGAAGTAAGGAGAATATCTGCCTCTGAAAAGTAGTGAAGTCTGTTACGAGCGGGCTAACTAGTGGACTCAGTCGCAGAAGAACAAATGCAGAGTGAGAGTTCCCACAAAAGTTTTATTAACAGATATGACAGAACAGACGTAATGTCATGAACCAAAACCTTCAAAAGGAGGAACAAACTAAGGGACACTGCAAATAATTAACAAAGAAAACGCAGTAAACATGATACAAAGGACTTGAATACAAGACACACTAATGATTAACATGTCCCCGGAAGTGAGGAAAACTAAAATACAGCGGCTTCCGGGGACACTGCCTCAGCTGGTCGGAGGAGGGAACTGTAACAAAGTCGAAGTATGAAGTAGCAGAAATTTGAAATACTCTAAATTGTTCTTAAGTACGTAAATAAATGTATTTAGTTTCTTTGCAATAATCACTGGCTTTATAACCTCAGCACTACAGGACTTAGTTGTTATCCTCCTAGGGCTTTAGTCGCCTGGCTCAGGCCTCGTAACATTTAGAATGAGATGGGAGATGATCTGCAGCCTCATCCCTGTCCTCTACTGTATACTCTCCTCTGCTGTTTTCATGACTCACAGCCTTTTACAAAATGCTGTCTGTTGTCACTTCAAAGCAGTGTGCCAGGCTGAATAATTGCGTATCGCTTTGCCCAGCTCCCCTCCCCCACCCCTCCGTGGCACTGTGAGCTGATGGAGCCAGAGCTGAAAGCTGTAGCAGCGCTGGTATGACGGCCAGCCTCCGTTCCAACACCTCTCGGCAGGATCTTACTGACAGCTGAATCATCACGGCAAAGAGCAACGACACCCACCCAGCTGTGATATCTGTATTAAACAGAGAGTAACCGTGGCCCACTGTAGTTTAGCAGTTTAGCAGTGGTGAAATTAAAACAAATTTTCCGACTACATCTGAATTAACAGTCCTTTCTGCATACTGTATGCAGGCCAGGTACTGATGAGAATCTAAGAGTTGAACCTTGAACCATGTTTATCTTTTGTGATATTTGAACACTCAACACAGATTTGTACTTCAGGGAACACATGTAATCATGAACTATTAAAGACCTGTGTTTCTAAATTCATCATTAATTCATTCGTGCATCTGTACTCGCCTGTTCCACTTAATTTGGCATTACATTTACAGTGGTTTCTGCTGACGGAACATGTCTTTCCATTGATCTCAGCCTCCTGGTTAAATATTAGAAATGTTAATTGGAGTTTTGTGGAAATGTATATGTACAAAAATTCAAATCGAGGGTCCATCAGTGTTTTTTTTTTTTTTTTTTTGTGTTTTGGGGTTGCCCTGGCAACCAGCCCAGGCTTTATGTGCACATGTCCATGTGTGTGTGAGGTTGGGCCTCATGGGTGTCGACTTCGCCCCTGTGAGCACCATGTGCTGCTGCTGATTAGCTTGTCTCCGAGCAGCCCAGCCTGGCTGAGGCTGTGCAACATCTGATAAAGCCTAATTGATACGGCCACCGAGGGAGGCCTTTGTGTGCTTTGTTGGCCCAGTGAGACGCAGCAGAGGCAGACCTTGTCAGTGTGGCCGCTTAGACAATAGGAGCAGCTGTAACTCAACTGTGAGGAGCAGCGATGATGGAGACAGGAACCTCCTCTGCTATTGACTGACTGGGGAGACGCGTGGAGAGAATGAGTTGATCAAGGAGGAGGTTTTGTGTTGGGACAAACCTGCTTTTTTCCATGGTGATCAGTGGCTGACATCTCTTTCAAGGAACTAGGAGCTTATACCTTGACATGCAGGTAGTGTAGGACTGTACAGGACAGATCAGCATTAGCACATGCAGTGTCAGGGTGCAGGTTCAACCCCCCTCTGTGTGGGCCATATACACACAGTCAGATGCTGAGATGGGATTGTACCATGTGGAGTGTCAGTGTTGTTGCTATACTCCCTGAACTGTGCAGGATTTGCTTTGTTCTTCTAAATGTGAGACATTCTTTGTTAAAAAACCTTCTATGGACCCTGTACGGAATGACATTTTCAATCTAAGCCTTTGTATCTGGCTGACAAAATGCTGAAGTTCAAAGCTTTTTGTTTGGATTATTGGCAGTTCCTCTGTCTGCAGCCTCTGCATGGTTTCTATAAAAGGTAAGGTGCTTTATGTTTGTTCATGTATGTGGATTTAAAGTTTTGTCTTTTTCCTAGCCTAGGCACATTGCTCTCATTCCTTTTCAATTAGAATAACATTGTAACATCATGTCAAGTCAGTCTTTGTGCTAACATTGACGTTCAGCCAGCTCCAACTGTGGGTGCTCGGGATGAACACAGTTGTCATGTTTGAACCAGACATGAATGATGGACAGTCACATTCCAGCCCCTATGCTTTTGTTGTACTCTCATGTTGAGAGGGACTGAAATGGGGACACGGGGCCCGTGTGTCGGTGGGGTCAGCTTGATTGAATGCAAGCACTATTGTTGTGGTTTGCTCCTGACAAGCTCTAGCGCACTGCTCAGTCTATTGTATGTGTGGCTACACTTAAAGTTATTAGTTCAGCAGCACAAGGCGACACGTGCCCTGTGCTCCGCTGTGCCATCAGCGTGATGGGACAGTGATTCACTAATGGGAATGCTTGCTTTCTGTACATATGTTAGGTAACATGAAAAATCCATGTGTTTATAAGAAGACAGTGACAAAGTTAAAGTGTCACTTGACAGATTTTACACATAAAGTCCTTTCAGTTCTCAGGCGAAGCACTACTCAGCCTAATCATGTCATCTTGGCCTCAAAAAATACATATTTTAAAGCATTTTACTTTTAATGATTCAAAAGTAAAGTAGTATTCAGTGTGCAAATAATGCACACTGAATATTTTTGCATTATTAGAGTAGCAGACAGTAGTAGTCAACCTAATGATGAAATCTGTGTTATTCATCTTAAACTTGAACACTATATATTTTTAATTGTTACTGAAGTTGGCAGATGTTACCAACTGGTGAATTTAAAAGATGTGTTTTGTCATGGCAGAGAGGTTCCACTGTTGATTCATGGGTAAGTGTTAGTGTAGATTGACCATGAATATAATAAGAGAGCTCGACACGACCCAAAAAAGCCTTTTGCCCATTGACTATAATGCAAAAGATGTCTGTAAAACAGTGGACAGGACATCTACAGCTACAATCAAGGTCAGTTTTTACTCTCTCTATTATGGATTTTTAATCCGTGGAGGTTTTGAACTTATCTCTATCATTTTAACATTAAGTCTATGGAGTGGGTAGGAGGGCAGAGACACGTGCTGTGGGCACAACAGCGTGGAAGCAAATGTACCATGTATCAGGTGATTAGTTTCCATATTTTCCTATGGAAGATTAAAGATTAATTGTATTATTCTTATTTTTGTATTATTTATTTTAAAAATGCATTTATAAGAAGATATCTTTTTTTTCAATTTCTAATTAGTCAAGGCATCATTCATCACATACACTGTCAGTGTTGACTTGGTAACGGTCTGCACCTGCCATGGAGTTTCTGTGGTCTTAAAATGTAGCTAGCTCTTTTAAGAAAAATATAAAATAATTTCACTAGATTAGTTATTTATTTATTTTGCCACATTTGCAAGCATATTGTTTTTGGGGTGGTTTTAATCTTGCACAAGAAGGACTCTAGTCAGAAGCCTATGCTGTTTAGGAGGCATTATGGAAATGTTTGGGAAGCCCTGGTTTAGTAAAGCATATGATAAATCATAATATATGTGGAATTGATAGAGTACCCTGTAAATCTTGAATGGTTGGGTGATTATTAATTAATTGTATTAATTAAGTTGTTCACATTCTGATAAAGTCACGTGACTCGGCATGCTACATATATTGCTAACACCAGCTTTTCAAGCGGGAGAGATATATATTAGTAAATCTGAGCAAGACCACACTGCAAAAGACTGCAACCCAGAGACTGCTTAGTAACAACCAAAATTGCATCGAATCGAATGTCGAACCTATAGCCTAACAGCATATATTAGATGATGTGACAACTTACAATGTAACCTTGTCCGTTAGGGACCATTAAATTATTGGCTGCTAAATGGTTCGTTACATCAAGTGAAAGACATTCATTACATGAGTTTTTTTGTTAAAACTTTCAAATGAGGTATACAGTGTTGGACTATAAAAAAGGGACCCACTCAGCTTGAATGTTAATTTTAGCATCTCATTTTATCGGGGTAATGGGAAAGACACCCGTGGGGTCAGCTGAAGTGAGCAAACTCTTAGTCTGGTTTAGAGGATGCTAATCAAAAGGGGGAATATGTGTTGTGGAGAGGTGCAGGAATTATCACACACTTCAAGGCCATATTTATTCATGATGCCACCCAGCCCCCACTACCCTCCCCCACAGCAGCAACCTCTCTGGGGGGAGTGAAGACAAAAGCGTCCCCTCCTCGACACGGCTTAATGCTTGTGTGTTTTCCATTTAAACATCAGTTAGTGATTGGATGATGCAGACCCATTTCATCAAGCCTGAGGATGAGCCGAATTCTTGTGTTGTTTTGGAGTGTGCTGGAACTGGAAAGTGCTCATTTGCTGTGGGGCTCTGAGTAGTTTTGGGAGCCAGACAGTAATCAGCTGCTCTGCTGTAGGGTCACTGTTAGGTTATACACAAAGGACAGACCTGCTCATGATAATCTGTATTCTCAACAACAGTCAACTTGCTCTATCTCATATGGTTTAGTCAAACCTTTAAAGGGTAATTTCATAAAAATTACAAATCTCACTCTCCTCAAACTGTTTTTTGTATATATGTATTTTTGTTTTAATAATGCAAAAATATCTAATGAGCTGTGTTAGTCTTTTCTAAGCAGCTATTTCCATTTTACTGAAAATACTAGCCAGGGACAGATCTACAGCAAGGCAAAGGAGTGGTGGGGTAGCTCCCCAGCTGCCTCAACCACTTCCAATCACACCCGACACAACTGATCAGTTCAATTCATTCATTCATTCATTTGTAAAGCGCCAATTCACAACAGAAGTTATCTCAAGGCACTTTACAGTGTAAGGTTTAAGACCTTACAGAGTATAATTGTATAGAAAATGATATAGAAAACCCAAGCTTGAGCAAGCTTTGGGCAACAGTGGAGAGGAAAAACTCCCTTTAGGGGAAGAAACCTCCAGCAGAACCAGGCTCATAGTGGGCGGCCATCTGCCTCGACCGGTCTGGGTGAGTGGAAAGAGAAGAGAGAAAAGAACAGCAGGCCACAAAAACAACAACAAGCAGCAAGAACATTGGGCAGGTCAACTGGATTCTGGAGATGTACAGCTCCAGGGCCGAGGATACCTGCAGAAAAGTACAGAGAGAGGGAGACAGAGAGGAGGAAACACAACTACAGGAGAGAGAAGACACAAAGTTAATGACATGCAATGGTGGCATTTGCATTGATACCGGAGGAAGGAGAGGAGAGGAGGTCAGTGTATCAGTAGAGGTCCCCCAGCAGACTAAGCTATATCAGCAGAACTAAGAGATGGTTCAGAGTCACCTGATCCATCTCTAACTATAAGCTTTATAAAAAAGGAAAGTTTTAAGTCTAGTCTTAAATGTAGAGAGGGTGTCTGCCTCCAGAACCTGAACTGGGAGCTGGTTCCACAGGCACCTCCCATTCTACATTTGGAAACTCTAGGAACCACAAGTAAACCTGCAGTCTGAGAACGGAGAGTTCTGCTTTAAAGATATGGAACTATGAGGTCTTTAAGAGTTCTGGATTTAACAGGGAGCCAATGGAGAGAAACTAACGAGAAATATGATCTCTCTTACTAAGCCCTGTCAGAACTCTGGCTGCAGCATTTTGGATTAACTGGAGGCTTTTTAATGAGTTATTGGGACAAACTATTAATAATGAATTCCAATAGTCCAGTCTGGAAGGAACTAATACATGGACTAGTTTTTCATAATCACTTGGGACAGGATGCTCCTAATTTTGAGATTTGAACCCAGTCTCCCACATGGGAGGTGGTGATGTTACCACTACACTAACCAGTCACCTTTTTGGGCCCAGTTGTGGAGCTAAATATTTAATAAAATGACAATGAAAGAAACAACACAGAGAAAGTCAGTTATTATAAAGAACATCTTACACCCCCGCCCCCCCGCCCACACATTTAAACAGATGTTTCCATAGTCATTGTAAACATGTTAGCAATTAGCTAAAGTGATGTAGCCATTATCGTCTTATTTCCTAGACATCATAGATGTTTGAAATTGACCATATCTTTAGATTGCTCAATGCATTTTCCCTTTTGTATTCATGCACTAGCTATTTTTAATTACACCTTCTTTTTTTGGCAGGTGTTCACAGCCACATAAAACTGACATCTGATATATATCTGAATGCATGTCTTATGACTTAGAAAAAAGGACATGGTCAACAACGAGGATACTGGATTTTCCATAGCAAGGACAGCTACTGTTGATTTATTTAAAGTATCATGTCATTCACTGAGACTTTTCAGACATGAAATATTAGAATATTAGCAAATACATGAAATTGCAAAGTTACAACTAGTGATAACTGATTTTTTGTAGGGTGGATGAACTGGTCCTTTTATAGCTTCTTTGTGGTGTTTTTATAGTAACATCTCCCTGTTTTTGTTTCGGCTGCAGTAGCTCAATGACCCCATTGTTAATCTGTCAACCCTCTGCTAATGGATTTACCTGTGTGTTAATAGCTGGGGTTGACAACACTGTTGCTTTGACGGGGGCTTGAGGAGAAGCTGTGATTTCGCCGCACACAGAGCTGAGAGTTAAGACAGCAAGGTGATAAACTCTTCGATACATCAGTACCCTCTCTGCTGTTGTGGGTCACTGGCCCACATCAAGCTGTCCAAACACTGTAGTTCATCACTGCTGAAGACCCCCACCTTCCAACCCCTTCATCATTCACACCCATTGACTCCACTTTGCCTCACATTTCCTCTTCATCCACTTTTCCCCAGGCAGACGTGACCTGAGCCCCACCGGCTGCAAACTCTTGACAGAATAATTGCACATAAAAATGGCATTTATGCATTTCAATTCCCCACACAGATTGGGGTTTTGGCCCCTTTTTTTTCCTCAAGGATTCATCTGATTCCACTGTCTTTTTATCTGAGGTTAACAGACGGAGCCACGGCCTTTAATATTCCACACTCACTGTGGACCGGAGGGAACAGGCTTCGCTAAGGACCAAATTCAGGACATCAAAAGGCTTTCAAAAGGCATGAAGCAAGTCCCTGGTCTTTCTCAGACTGATCCCAGTGGAGCTCACCCTAAGTCTTTACAAATGCAGATGAATCACCGAGAAAACTCCACGGGCTTTCAGGATTCACACCAGCTCAGCCAAATAATGAGGAGCCTTAATTTAGTTTTCGTAGTCAGAGAAAACTAGTACTAGTACAACTGTGAGTGTAGATTTAGGAGAAGTGCTAACCCAGTGTGGTAAAATGTTGTGTTAAGAATGTGGTTTCTATCATTTATTGGTCGAAAAAAACAGAGGTTAGCCTGTCGGCTGAGGTACTAGGTGCCACAGAGCACTCGGGCTGCCAAGCACGTTTTTTACCATCCAGCAGCAGATACACCTTGTTGCGGTCAGTTGGACATTTGTCGCTCTGTCTGTGATTTGCTTCATGGCGTGAAATGGAAACATAAAACTCTGTCAAATCTATCTGATTCTTCATTCTGTGTGAATGAAGACAAGTGTGGTGGTGCAGACACTGTAAATCAGAGCCCTGTGTCCTGTGCTCCCATCTTGCTCAATTTGTAGTATTAATGGAAGGGACAAAACATCAAAATGACGAGATTCAATTCTCTGAGGTTTCCGAAGCATTAATGACTGGGCACTAGTTTTCCTGGATGCCAGTGTCTGACCCTGGAATAAGAGCTGAGGTCAGAGACATGAGACAGATGAAGAGACAGAGAGATAAATGTTTGGCAGCTGCTCAGATGAAGGCCACAGAGGCCAACAGGGAGTGAAAATACTCGGCTATTCTTAAACATCTAAAATAACAAAGGCAAAATTGTCACATGGTCACTGTAAGGATTTGCATTACTACATGTCAGCGTATCCTTTACATGCAGCTAGCATGTGGTATGCTCGACTAGTGGACTGACAGTTCATGTTGCTGGCAACACAACATAGTGGTTTAGCAAAATGTTACCAATTGTTATGTTACACACATGAGCACGCACACAGACCACAGATGCACACACATACACCGTAGATGTCATGTGTCTAATCAAACTAATAAACTAGTGAGAATAAAATGTCATCCATTATCATATAACCACAGTTGGCCTGCTGGCAGCCAGTTTACAGTTTATACAAAGATAAGTAGGATCAGCTCCAGCACCCTTAGATCAGAATATATGGCTTAGAAAAAAGGTGAATACTGTATAAATCAGGAAAAAGAACTCTATATTAATAAGGGTTGCTGTGGCTCAATCGGTGGAGCAGTTGTCTGCCAATCACAGGGTCGGTGGTTCAATTATCGGCTGCCATGTCACATGTCAAAGTGTCCTTGGGTAAGGTACTGAACCCCAAGTTGCCCCCGGTGAGTCAGATCATTTGTGTGTGTGTGTGTCGGTGAATGAGATGCAGTGTAAAGCACTTTGAGTACCAGCTAGGTAGAAAAGCTATGTAAGTGCAGAACATTTACCATAAGCTAAAATAACTACAGAACATTCAGCAATAGTATTATTGCAAGAACATGTCATGGTGTCCTCAGGTCCTTCTTTTGGTCCCTGCTCTTTGTTCTTGTGCCACACACTTGTAGTTGATTCTGTACCTCTATCAGCCTGTTTGACTTCTCTATAGACCTCTGCTGCTTCGATTTCCAGTGTGGTTTAAAACAGAGGTCAAAAAGGTTTGGTTGGTCTTGAAGATCTGAAGTAGAGTTGGTTTTCCTGGCAGATAGCCGGGTTCTTTGGTTGTTTAAATGTAAAGACCTGGTTCAATATTAGGCACTGGCTCTGAATCAACCCTTACTGGAAACGAGCTTCAAGCTTCAAGCTCCACTGATGCCTCCACCTTTTATGTCAAAGTAACAAAACTTTTACTTTGCAGTTTAGCTGGCTTCAGTCCTCTGTCTGTGCTGTTTATTTCTGGTGCATCTTATTTTGAAATGATTCATAAGTGACACACCAAACCCGCTTCTGTGTATCCAAAACTTACTGCAGTATGTTTCACACCCCTCAGGTCAGATACAGTTCTCTATATTTGAGAACGAGGGTGTAATCGGACACTACGAGAGTGCTCCAAACAATAGCCCAAACTGTCACAGCACCCGCACCAGGCAGAGATGATTTAGGAGCACTTGCGTGGCAGCAGTGACTGATGGCTGCTGAGGAAGGGGCTTTAGCCTGTAGTGGAATGCGAACATGCGCTAGCATTACACACTGAAGCCAGTAGGGACTTTACTCTCTCTCTGGTCCACTTAGCAGCTGGCCTTACTTGGTAATGCTGAATAAGTCTGTGCCCTGCTCTCCTCAGACGAGAACAGCTTGCTGAGCAAAAAAAAGGAAAAAGGGGGAAATCAGAAGGCGCAGATAGTGAAGTAACTTCAGTGAGTGAGCATTAGTCATCGCTCCTTAGGATCAAGAAAAGACTAGTACATGTTTTGTGGTCAAGTGAAGAGAGAAGGGAGGAGTGGCATGGGTGGATGCTGGTAGGAGCAGCTCCTCTCTCATGCAGACTGTTTGAGTTGCCTGAGAACATTGGGGTCTTTTTTACGGCTCACGCTTGCAGCAGAGAACTTAACTATTCCAGATCTCAAATTTCCGGCCTGACGATGTCAAGGGCATGTGGAATCTAATGTGGAAGTACTGCATTTCAGTGAGGACTATAAGGTAGGGGGATTCAGTAACTCCTCAGCTACAAAGCTTAAGGTTTGTGGGTTAAGCGCTGGGTGAACATTAGGTTTAAAACTGTGGCTCAAAAGATAAAGAGACAATTGTAGATCAGGTTTTTACATGGGATCCTCACAATAAGACTTAAGATAAAAGTATGGTTTGTATTGGAGGTCATTTTTGATTTATACTTACGATTAATCGCTTCCCCTGTAAAATATTGGGATAGTGAAAGATGTTGATCAAAACTTCCCATAGCTAAAAACTGACTGTTTCCAACTCACAGTTTAGAGTACAGCTGACATATATTAGATTATGTCATTGTTCATCATTTTTATTGTCTAAGCGTGAAATTATTTAGAAATGTCAAAGACTAAAAGCTAAACTTGAAGGGAAGTCTACATAACTTTGGAGCATGTTCGTATTTTTGTCTGTTTTCATGTCTGTTTTATCTTGGCCCTTTCTGGGGGTCCCAGGCCACAGGTTTAGAGCCGCTGACTGATTGATTTTCAATATTCTGCCATATTCTGATTCACTTTTTATGGACTGATTGTTTCAGAGCTCCTTTACTTTTTTAAAAGCTAAATGGCAGAAAGATAATTTCCTGTACTTGCTGGTAACTATATTTCTTATTTTCCATGTGTGTGCTGTTATGAGACGAGCGGTCCAGTTGAAACAGGCCATGAGAGATGTTGCAGAGGATGGGCTAAAGCATTAATGGTTCCACACAGTGATTTCTCCACAGAAAGGCTAAAATTAGTGGTCGCTGTGGCGAGTAGCCTGAGTCAGCAGAAGCCAGTCACCATTCATAAACTACTATGCTCTGTAATTCCAGCCTGTGCCTGTCGGCCGGCCGCAGCCCGGGCTTTAATACAGAAATGTTCCTCACTCACGGTCATTCTGTTGAAATTCTGATTCCTGTCTGGTACAGTGCACGTACCAGACACAGCAGCCACAGTTACATGATTTTTCCTCTTTCCTTGCCGTGGAGTCCCTTCTGTCAGCTTTGCTAAAAATGACCGCACAGCCACGCGTATGCAGTGGACCCAGAGGCTGAACTAAAAGGTGTGGGATTTTTATATTTGAGTTTAAGTTAGCCGTGTCCAGATGCAGTTTAGTGACTTCATTTCAGTTTTATGTGAGCCCAGCTGGCTGCTAACTTTGTCCATCTGTTGTTGAGCTGGTAGTATGTAGTTGGTTTATGAGGAGTAGTAGTAGTAGCTAAAACATTTAACAAGTTTATTTTGTTTAAAGCACCTGAAAGCTTTGCTTCAAGTTGTTGTTGGTTGTCTATATAATGTCAAATGTTCATCACTAGTCCTTTGTGTTTAACATATCATTACTGTACAACATGACTAAAATATCATAGGTCCATGGAAATTTGTAATCTGTGAAACAACCTGTGAAACAGCCAAAGCAGACATGTCTGATTCATGTGAGACTGCACTGTTAAAAATAAGAATCCAATGGAAATGAAAATTGATCATTTTCCAGCACTTCGAATGAAGCAGCTACTGTTTTCTCTCAGCCTTACTCGCCTAAGGCCTTTCATAGTGTTATTGTTGAGGATGACAGATTGACCCTTTAATAGCACTCCTCTTTGAGCAAGAGTAGACGGCACTGTCCTCCGCCTGCAGTACATTCCTGCAGACAGGAGTCATACTTCAGTAAGTCTGCTCTTCTCACATGCAGGTCTCGTTCTCCCCTGACCCTGCTCCACCGTTGTTTCCCCAGCTAATGTCTGACTACATACCAATGCCATCTGTATGTCTGAGACATTGGTTTTCCCTGCTCTTCACTATCTGCAGAGATTTTTAAAGCTGCATTGCTGAAGCAATTTTTAAATAAATTCTCTTTAAAGAGCAGCAGAGGCTGACTGGGGCTCTTTGAACTCTTAGCACACTGTATTTTTCTAAAGCTGTGTGCGTGCAGGCCTTTTAAAAAGGTTTGCCAGTGAAACAGTAGAGGCCAGGGAACCTGATCTGACCATTCCGACTGCAAGCCAAAGGAGCGCAGGGTATTATTTATTTAACTTGAGATCTCAGACCGGAGTTGGAGCTGCCAGTTCGACGTGACCTACAATACGTGTGTGTTTGTCTGCATCCTGTGTTTCTGGCCTCCCCAAGTAGAGGAAGTACAGTATATGTGCTGAACTCCACAAGAATTAGTCTGGTGTCTCAACGACTATTCCAGCTCGTGCACAGCTTCCTGGCAAGTGAGCAAACGCAGCAGATCAGAGCTGACGGTTTGTCTACGAGCAGACGTGCGGGGCTCCTTGGCCAGATCTACTCCGTTACACCGTCCTTGTAGTGCTGGAACGCTGAGCTGACCTTCCAACATCCAGCACTTTAAGGTAAAGTCATACTGTATGTGCTCAGCGCTCCAACAGGTCTGTGTGTAAATGGAACAGAGCGGTCAGTCAGGTGTTGTTCATACACTCTCTGTCGACACCACTGTCTGCGGAGGAGCACAGGCTTTCAATCGTGCACAGAGGGAAGGAGATATGGCGAGTGTGAGAGTCTGCACCACAGGTGGTCAGCTGGACGGGTTATGAAAGGAAAAAGAGATATTATTAGATGCTGACTAGCTCATGCTCTACACTCCTGAATGACTTTTATACTCTCGTGTTGTGTCATGCTCTATAATGGGGCGGTGTCAGTGAAGCTGCAGTGTGTCTTCAGCTGATTCCGTGTTGCGTTATTTCAGCTGCCATTCCTCAGCAATTTCACACGTTTTGTCTTTAGCATGGAAGGAATGCTTTTCATCCTGATTAGGTTTGTCACATGTGGTCCTTTTTAAGTGAAACGCTAATTTACCTTGACTGAGCGTCTCCACAGTGAAGGACACAGCAGTTGGATCTGACTCAAATGCAAAGAATTTTAACACCTGACGTTCTGCACAAAGTCGTGCTTTAATGAAGCTACCTGTCAGTGTTATGTTCAGCCATTATAAATTTTTCAGTGTGGGAGCGTCTTATTTCCCACCTGTAATCTGATTCAACTTCTCTTCCCAGGTCTCTTAGTACCTTGGTGGAGTGTTTGCGAGAAGTTGCACTTTTATTTGAAGAATAAATCAATTGCTCTCGCCTGTGTTTGTATAATATATGCACCTGTCAATGCTAGTATGTTGGACAAAATACTCAGATGCCACTGTCAACAGCACAATGCAAAAATACTTTATTACATGTAAAAGGCTTCCAGCCTAATTTAAAGAATCTATCTGCAAAGTTCAATAAAGGGAATTCTGCCAATAATTCAGATTTTAAACAAGTGGGTTCCACCTACAGTTCTGTACAGGTCACTAGCTAAAGAGGAGGGAAACTGCTGGGTCTTGACAGGGTTTTGCACAACTATGAAATGTTTTTGTGTAACTTTTTTTTCTGTATTTTTCCTTATTCTTGCACGAATGTGACCTGAAACGTGATCAGGCTTTCACGCAAAGAAAAAAGCTAAACTAGATAAAGAGAACCCAATTAAACCAAAATAATTACTTATTATTCATTGGCTGGAGGGATTTTAGCCTAGATAAATTCTTGTGTTTAGAAATCTCAGTGTACTAAAAGGTAATGTAGTGGAGTAATAACGTAAAAATTTAGCACACATACTTGTTCTTGAGTAAATCTGCTCAGTTACTGTGCACCACCTCTGTCTATTTTTATGTTGGTAGAATCAGGACATAAAGTTTGTGATGTTCCATGTAGACAAAGATGTCATTGTTGTATGTTGCTGTCTCTTAATTTGTGTTTAGAGAGAATTATAATGGATTTAAATTGCCATAGCCACAAAGAAATGTCGCCTTGATACCTTTGATGTCATTGTAGCTCATGCAACTGCTGCACTGAGTCCTCTTTAGTGCTATAATTGGCCCTGTCCTAGCATCACTGGTGACCCATGACTCGGTCAATAATGACCGGACATTGGACGGGATGGTCAGGGAAGCAGCCACCACCTGGGGTCCCTCCTCAATCTTTTACGCATTTTAATGAGGCCAGGCTCATCCATCATTGATGACCACAGCGGCCCTGAGCGTGGCTCGCTCTGTCCCGGCCGGCTAGGATCTGACCCTGTGCTGCTAGTGGCCCAGAGAGTACCCAGTCCCTTCACACTGACTCTGATAACAGAAATGTGCCACTTGCTAATGGCGCTCTGACGGATTAGAGACAGAACAGAACATAGCAAGTCTAAGCTATTGGCCACATTCCCCATGAGCGTCCTCTTCCACAGTGCTTTTCCCAGTGTGGCCTCAGTAAGTCCATTCCTTTCCTCAGGAAGAGTTCCACCTCTGCCTTTGTAAAATCAGACCGGACTCTAACTGCATTGTGGTATGTGTAAATGTGCAAACCCACAACACAACATGATGAACCGTGTGAATGAGGGTTTCAGCTTGGTCTCAACGCACCACTGCCAACATCTGGCTGGCCACATGTTATATAATTTTTTAAAACATCATTGTGTGGCTTAGATCCTTGCCCCAAACCGCAGGCAAGACATGTGGGAGGTTTGGGATGAGGAAAACACAACATCTAGTACTGCTCTGTGTTTGATTCAAAGTCCAACACAGTGTTGTAGCCTGTCTAGTAGCAGTCTTCTCCCACAAACCACCTTCGTGAGCCTTGTAGAATCTGATCCAAACACACACACACACACACACACACTAAATCATAAGACAAATTATCTTCATTTTATATTAATCATCTCAGATTTATTCATAAAAAGGAAAAACACGAGTACCATCCTGAAGGTTTGTTTGCCAGCTATTTACCACAAGGCCAGCTCACTTAATATCACAGCAATGTTGTTTATAATGTGCAGCCCTGTAGCTAATCAATGGGGGGTTAATGGTTCCTGGAACACCTCCTGCTACTCACCCACACCGTTTGGCTTAGCACTCTGGGAAAATATCCATCACTGGCAGTATTTAGTTGGGGGCTTTGTTTTCACTGTTTAATTGTATCAGCCGGGGGCAGCAGTAAAGAGCCGGTGTATGAATATTAGTGTTGTTACTGCTGGAGGAAAGGTGGGCTTCGTGAGAAGAGGGATAAATGAGTCCGTGCATATGTTTTGCATCTGGACTGGATACACAGGGGTCAATTTAAACATAATTATCTATTTATATTTCATCTCATAAATATTATCTATTTATGAGATGAAATAGAAAGAACTTATAACCCCCTTTGACCTCTTATCTTATTCCCCGTCCTCCACCAGCCTTTAACTCCTCTCCACTTCTCCCCCTCCTCCGCCTCTTCCTCCTCGTCCCCCTTTTTATTATATGCGGCTGAAGTCTGCAATCAATTAGTACAAGAGTGAGGCCCAATCAATTCCCCGCTCATTTGCAATTCCTCCCAGTTAAATACTTTCCTTTATTACCAATGTCATAATTAATGCAGAGGAGATTGAAAGGAAAGAGTTAGAAGAGTGTGTGTGTGTGTGTGTGTGTGTGTGTGTGTGTGTGTGTGTGTGTGTGTGTGTGTGTGTGTGTGTGTGTGTGTGTGTTTATTAGATTAAACCTGCTGCTCATCCAGTGCAGTACACACACAATCTCTCATGCGTCGTTTGGTTAGTGGGTCATGCTTGCATCATCCATCAGTTTTTGCTTTAAATGGTTATATAGGCTTTGGAGTCACTTCTAAAAAGGCTGCTCAGTCAAAAAAGGTGTTGTGCAGGTCCCTCCCATCTCAGACGCGTAAGCTTGAAACTCACAGGTGACTTGTTGTCCTCACTAGTATTAGTTGTTTGAGACATCACTTACTATTTAACATAATGTTAGTGGAGTGATGGGTAGTGTTGTATTTAAGATTAAGCAAGGAGAATATCACTGTCAGCAATATTATTTTGATAATAATTGAAGTGACACACTGTGTGAAAGTGTTAACTACACTACTGTTACAGAACGTACACATCACAGACCAGCTTACAAAATGGAAAACTCAATAACTCAGTTGTTGATTTTTAGTTTAGTCAAAATAAGGTACAATATCTTTCACGTACAGCAAATAATGATCAATTACAGTCTATATTTAGGGCTGTGGCAGAATATACTTAAGGCAGAAAACCTAAGTGCCAAGTAGAGAGCAGGCCAATTAACTGAACTGAATGGAACCTTAATGACTTTATTATTGAGCCCATGAGCTAATGTAGAAATGTAAGTAATGTTTATATGAACATGTAGCTATTAACAATTCCTCTGAACTGGCCTCATTTACTACCGACACAGAACTGATCATTATTAGAATAACATTTATTTATTGAGATTCCAGCCCGTGCTGCAGAGAATTTCTTTCTTTCTGTCAAATTGTTGTTAAAACATAGGAAGCACCCCCAGTCTGCTGTAGACGTGGCTTAACTGGTGATCGGCCCACACCAACCTCTTGGTGAGGAGTTGAAGAGTTGATTCAAATCAAGCCTGTGTGGATACCGAGAAACAATGAGACAGTAGATGTGAGTAGGATATACACAGCTGTGTGGAAACATGTTTTATGTGAGACTGGGGGGCAGGTGGTGGACCACTGGTAATTACTGGGCAGCCCCGCTGCACAGCCAGTGGTCCCCACACACCAATCTGTCTTCTTCTGGTCCTAATGAAAAGCCTTTTAACATCAGATTTGCTTTAAATGTGGCTCTGTGGGCGTGGTTTGGATATAGAAGACTGGTAAAAAAAACCAGTATGTAGACAGATATTAGTCTGTGATGGAGGAGCTGTGTGATCCAGGTGTAGATCATTACACTTGAGGCCGGCGATGTGTGTAAAGTGTGTGTTTGCATGTTTCCATGCTCCATATTGTGCGTTTCCTACTTGGCTCAATAACATCAAGGCCTCTGTTTGATGGAGTGAGCAGATAGTGTTTGATGACACAAGAGAGGCCTATGAGAAATTCATAGCAGATTATCCACATATGACATAATTGCTGTCGCTGGCATTTTCCACCAATTCCTGTGATGTGATGTATTTTGCGTTCCTTTAACGTGGTTTTGCCCTGCTCCTTCCCTCTTTCCCCGTCTCCGGCTCGAAAACAACTCCTCAAAGAGCCGCAGAACAATCACATTGTTCTGTTTCTCCTTTATGCCAGCAGCTTTCATCTGATCCCCACCCCCCCCCCCGCCAATCAAGTCACGGCGATGAGAGTTGCTCGGAAGAAACAAGCTCTCACACTTTATCAATATGAGTTCCCTTTGAAGAAATAAAAAAAAATCTCAGTCAAAACAAATCTTTGACTTTTTCTTAGCTTTGCATCTCACAGTCATTCGCTGTTTGTTTGACAGGAACCTCATCACAAATGCCTGCTAGTCTTTTCGTGGTATTTCACCCTTAATAATACTGAAAATCGGGTCAATGTGTACTGCGTTATGTGAGAAGGAACATGTCATAAATTGGCCAGCGTCTGTCTGTACGTACTTTACATCTGTCAAAGCCTTAAGGAAGCGATGCAAACACTGTCCGAATGTGAGCTCGTTGTAGATGCTCAGCTTTATCTGTACAGATGTGCAATGAAGGAGTTCTAGTAGTGCTTCCCAAGGTTTTCGTAAATCCTGTTTGGATTCGGTCAGTTAGGTCAGTCTTGTTTTTAGCAGTGTTCCCAGAACATAGTGAACGGCTGTTGTTGTTACTGATGCGAACAGTTGCCACAACTGCAAAAAAGAAGAGCCCTGTTTTAATAAACCACTGGTATCCTTCAATGAATACATCTCGTCTGGCCCGTGAGGTGGCACTCAGCCGCCCGACAGCAGGATGTGGCCAACATCTCTCCGCTCATTAAATCCAGCTCTGCCTTGTGCACACAAACATCTGCCTTCTGTTGCGACGGTGAGTCAGTGGACCTTATCCAGCACCTACTGTAGTCGTCCACCGGGGCGTCTCTTAGAGTAGGCACCATGTCAGGCCAACACTGTGCTTCGCTACTCTCCAACCCTGGTGTACCTGGCATCAGAACCAAAACAAGCCCACACCTCGTCCTGAAGTGAAGGAGAGACTGCCGTGTGATGAGGGAAGAGGGGGGCTGTGGCTCCAGCACAGAGCCTGCTGTTAGCTCACATATGAGACAGCATATGCTTAAATGTTTTGACAAAAGCTCTCACGTAGCAGAAGCGAGGATCTCGTCTCCTCCCTGTGGAGGCTGACATCACAGGCTTCGAGAAGGCAGGAGAGCTGCTGCATACAGAGGTGTTCTTGTTCTGTTCTCCTTGTTTTATTTCTCTCCGTTACCGGAGTTATTACATCAACCTGGTGTGCGTGTGAAGCGCCTTCTGAGATTTATGCAGCCACTATCAGCATTCTTTGTACTAAAACCTTGATTCAATTAGTGGATCCAGGAGGCCTCTCAAAGCAAGCTGTTTCATGAGACGTCATGCTTTTACAACAGTTGTTAGACATATGGACACCTTGGTGTTGTGACAGGCTGTCAGGAGATGCGTTTGAGGCGCCTCTCCCTCTCTCACTCAGACTCTTTCTCTTAGTGGTGCTGAAGCTGATGGTGCTGACATGGTGTCAGAAGTAGTGCCAGCACAACACCAAGCCTCTGGGCTGCGGGCCGCTCTAATGAGCTCCCCTGAGTGGTTACCAAGCTGATGGAGATGGCCCGTCCTCTCTCCTCCCCCTCAGTCAACATGCCGGACTCTTAATTGGTAAGAGAAGAAAGAGACGCCACAGAATTACAGGAGACAATGCTTTGGTCAAAAGAGAGGGGAAAAAAATCTATTTCCGCCTCATCAGAATGCAAGGCCCTCTTCACCCCAATTATAATTTCCAGCACAGGCCTGAGGATTACATCAGCCAATATGTCCTACGCCTGAGGAGAAGGACATGTGTGAAGTGAGAGGAGTCAGGTGTTCTTTTCTGGGAGATGCAAGAGTCCGATTTGCCAAATGTTTGCTGGTTTCTCACCTAATTTTGATCATATTGTTGCCTCTGAATATCAAAGTGCTCTTCATGTTCCTGAGCTCAAAATGGCCCTGATGTCTGGAATAATGACGCCCTCTACTGGTGTCTTATCAACACAGCCAGACAACAACCACAAAACCTGATCACGCCAAGTGGCATCTGCACAGCAGCTGTGCCAACAATTGACCTTTTCTATTATTTTTAACCCAAGTTAAGGCAAAAAAGCAAAAGCTATTTTCAAATGTAAATGTGTGTATGTATAAAAGAAGAGATACAACAGAAAAACACACAAAAGCAAATTACAGCTTAAAGTAAAAATAAATTCATTTGAAAATGAATACTTAAATTAATTATGAGACCAAGCTGCAGATTCTGTTGATCCCCTTTATTAATTATTTATCCTATCATCTATTCATTATTTACTACTGTCAGTTACACTGCCAAATTAAATAGTGATCTGCTGGGTCCCTGTCCTCCAGCTGTCTGTGAACTGTGTTCTTAAAAATGGATTTCTTAAACATGAACACTACACAAAACCTGAGTTGGCTATTCACATGCAAATGATTTATATTAAAACTAATGGTAAGATGCTTTTCTTCTTCATAGTTAACAAAATAAATATGATCTCCTTCACTGAAAACAATCCAGATGATAAGAATATGACAATGTGTCATTACGTTTCAAAGCCCTGCTCTATTCTCTGGGTGTGTGTACTGTATGTGCTTGTTTTCTATTGTTTGAAATGATGAAGTTCTTAAAACTAGATTTTGGCACTAGAGCTCTTTGTCTGTAAATAATGTGTTTTAATGCATTAGCAAACTCACAGAAATGACAAAGTACTGTTTCTGTCTTCCATCTCTTCTGGCTGCTCCTCTATTAGGAGCAGTTTAGGTGTTGGATCCACGTTCAAACCAGATGCCTCCATCATCTTGGATTTTTGATTTTCAGTTCTCTCAAGTCAATATTTCCATTTCTACATCTTATTACATTTTTGACATGACTGCGGCCCCTTCGGGTCGTCACACACCAAGCAGACGACGCTTTTGTGTGAGCCAAAACAGAGGAAATGACTCTCTATACCAGCAGGTGCTGATAGTCTGGACTGGTCGTTTAAAAAGGGGAAAGCAAAAGAGCTGGTTCTACAGATATATAAACGGAGAACAAAGCAGCGCTTTGCGCAACATGGCGCTGTAAACTGTTGACAAGGTCTTAGAGCCTAAAGACTCACTGATGGTTAGTCCATGTGTTCTGATCCTGCTGATCACACAGTTACTGAAAAGTTCAACGCTGGCTGATTTGTTTTTATTAATCAAACCAGTCACATGGTTAGGTCAGCCTGTTTTATTCCCACTGGTGTTGTACATCTAGCTCTTGAGAGTGATGTCGGTGAGGGGGACAGCCCCCATGCTGAAATCCATTCACTATCTCTGTAATAATCTTTTGTGCACGGTGCTCTCATCTTTTTCCCTCAAAAATCAAAGTTAATTGACTATTTTTAAAACACAGAGGAGGTGATGTACTGATAGTGACGTGTGAGCAGAATCGGCCTTGCAGAGGAATTTTCAGCTGTAACGCTTTTTTAACCTGCACCTGTGTGGTGATGAGTGTTCAGTGAGGAATGCAGCATCTCAAACGGTGTTAGGAGCAGAAACATATTCTGTACCCGGGGTTGTGTAGCACATTGAGAGGATTTTTGTCTCTTCAATAAAAAGAAACTCGCTTTCTGTGGAAAAGTGATAAGCAGAATTTACCAGCATCTTTTTATTTGCACGTTTGTTCCTATTCACCACTTTATTTCTCTATGTAACTAAAGGAAACTAATCGTTTCACATAACTTCCCTCTGGTGCTCACTTCAGTGTTTTTTGTTTGTTTGTGTCCATCTGCACAGCGTTAGCACCCTCACACGCTGCTTCATGTTGCAATGTGTGAAACAGTGTCTGATCCCTGCGATGTCACAAGCTGTCCTGCTTGTAGAGGCTTATGGAGAAACGTTAACAAGCTGCTTTATCCTCATTAACATCATTACATTATGACGTGCCTCCAGCTATTGTTGTCTCTCTCAGTCTCCAGCCCTCCCTCCTCTTGTCTCTGTTGTTTTGCTGCCCTCTCTTGCACTGCCAACGTGCATTCTACGTATTGAATCTGCATGAGAGAGATGTGTGTGGGGGAGAGGCGAGGTGATGTAAAAGCAGTGGAGGAAATGTCTGAGTCAGGGTGAGGAGTTTCCCCCGCTGAACCCCCATACTGCCAGAAGTAGTTTTACTACCGAAACCTGCCTTGCTATTTCTCAATCAATCCAGTGAGACCAGCAGTATTTACCGTATTTTCCACACTATAAGGCGCACCGCATTATAAGGCGCACCTTCAATGAATGGCCTATTTTAAAAATTTTTTCATATATAAGGCGCTATAGACGCTACAGTAGAGGCTGGGGTTACATTACGCAACCCTTAGATGGAGCTGTGAGTTGTGACAAAGGCAGCTAAAAAGTATTATAGTATTAAAATGTGTCAGAGTGAGAGTTGTGTATTTTAGTTGATCTTTGTTAAGATAATTAGTTACAGAGTGAGCGCTCTTTCCACTCTCTGTTCAATAGAACAGCTTCCACGTATTTTCTCCGTCGGTAAATTAAACTAGTTTAGTTTCCACAGTAAAACCAACTGGTTCATGTTTATGCTGAGTGTGATTTATACGTTTGTGCCTTGGAAAGCATTTGTCTTTGTAAGTATTAACATGTTTATTGTCATTAGAAGTATGTTAGTTGTTACCTGTTACATGTGATAAATTACGTGTGCGTGTTATTGTAATTAGCTTCATTCAAGTCAAGCTAGCGTGTGCGAGTGTAACATACCAAATGTGTAACGATGTGTATTAATTGTTCATTTAGTTTCTGTTTCTTTCAGTTACATAAAGTAAAGATAGGATAAAATGTAGTTGAGAGCAATGTACTCCTCAGTTCACAACTCCAGCAAAGACCAGAAACCGCACCATTGATTCATTAATGTTAAATTCTCTCGCTGCTGGTCTGTTCCCGTGTTCTACTGGTGACTGATCGACTTCAGTTTAAACTCTGCGTCGTAAGCGTGTCTCTTAATAGGAGCTATTTTGGGGTCTTTGCACAAACACACAAATGGAAATGAAACGGCACGCTTCGCGAAGTCATATATCCCAGCATGCACCGCTCGCTACTTCTTCTACGAGGGAAAATGGAGTTGGCGGCTGCTCACCGTAATTGCGAGACCTGTTGCGGTTCAATATTGATCCATATATAAGGCGCACCGGATTATAAGGCGCACTGTCGGCTTTTGAGAAAATGGAAGGCTCTTAGGTGCACCTTATAGTGCGGAAAATACAGTACATTGAGCAGAATGGCACGTTTGGTGCATGCTATGGAGGTCAATGGACACATGCAATGCAAAGTCTTAGGTTACAAACAACAACGAGTAAGAATTTGTAAAAAGATGTATTTAATAATAATAATGTAATTTTTATAAGATGCAGGTAGACAGAGACATGGCAAAGCAAAAGTGGGGGAGGAAATGCCAGAGCCACTCTGGATAGATGTGGGCATTTCTGTATAGGTGAGGTCTCAGCAAAGGGAGATACAATCAATGTGCTTTAGGGGAAATGTGGGATTAAATCCATGAAATCATTGGATCATGACTCAGTGTAGGAAGTCACAACATCTGATTTCAGGTTGTTTTTTTCCTTTGGTAAAATTGGTATTTTCAAATTTGTAAGAGCCTCTTTTAAACATAACTGGGGCATCTGGTGGGCAGGAGGTTAAGGTGTGTACAACACACCTGCAAACACAATTTTATCTATGTATGATGATACATGTACACAACCAGTTAAGTCACAGTCTTAAGGGGGAAGTCAGCCTGCTCCTGGACCAGCGTATTATCGCTTTTGTGCGGGAAGGGAAATCATCTGAGCCTACGAGTTGTTTTTGTGTGAAGAAAACAGATTTCCAGTCACTAAAAACAGAGCGCTAAGATGGATATTTTTGCAGCACAGAGTGTTGTAAGGAAAGCTTAAAACCTCAGCAATGTTTTTATAGCTTGAGCTGAACTAGCTAAACAGGGACGCCACCTGTCAGAAGGAGCCATTAGTGGGAAATCTCATTACAAGTAATCCTATAGGCACAGCAACTAGTCGCCACTCTCTCCTTCTAACTCTCTGTTTGCACCGCCCGGCACCGCCAACAGTGCCACTGCATCAGTCGTCGTGGCGACAGGTCTGTGAGTGTTAGGGTTGAAAGGGGGCACGACCCCTGGCAGACTTCCTCCCAGGTGGATTGAGAGGCTCGCTCTGATATTAATGCCGCTCCATGCCAGCTGCAGTTTAAAGTCACATCAGTAAGTCTGTTGGTTTAACTTCCCTGTATTGTCATATTCATAGTGTGTGTGTGTGTGTATGTGTGTGCGTGTGTGTGTAATCATCTGCTTGTTTTTTGCCAGTGTTAAAGATTGTGACATGGCCATTTTAGTTTCGGCTTGCATCATTTTTGTTAAGTTAAACGTTTATGTGATATGGAAAACTAACGTTTGCTTATATCCACACAGAAAATACATCCAACATTGATAGTTGTTTCTTTTTGAAGGAATCTGGTCATTAATCAAAGTATTGTACAAATTCAGCTTTGATCCAATGATGGCACAAGAGGGATCTGCATATTAGTATCAAATTTCAAAGCCATCCATTCAATAGTTGACTTTTATATAGGTTCATTAAAAACATGTTAATTTGCTGGTGGAGCGAGAGGAAAAGTCAGTAGGTCCTTAGACGGCATCTGGTTGGAGCGCATGAAGGACTAATCATAATGTCGTGGTCGTTCTAATAGTACAAGTTGCTTCTGTCTTCTGTCAATGTGACCTAGTGACATTGTTTTCCACCACTTAGCTTGTGTGACTACAAGCATGACAATTTTAGTAATGGTAGTTAAAACCTTCAAGATATAGAAGTTCAGACATGTTTTTCAATACATTGTGAGATGTTAAATCAAGTGGTCTTCATAAAGTACTCGATTGCTGACTTTCTACTTAACGACAACTCAAGCAAAATTGATGTGAAATGTTTAGGTAGCCCACTCACTCATATTTTTAAGTTCTATTTTATAGTGTAACATAGTAATAAAGGCAGCAGATCTGGAAAAAATACTCATCGTATATTGTCATTCACGTAAGAGGACTTATTCAGATAAAAGCGTTGCCACTAAAAGCAGCAAAGCAGCTACTCTGTGCTTAAATCTTCATGATGTGTAACTCTGATTACTCAATAGAATCCAACTTGTTTTATTTGGTGAGCAAAAAACTGAGAGTAAACCTTTTCTCAGAAGCCTGATTGATTTTAGTCTGCTCTGCTGCTTGTTTGTAATAGTCATAATTCATCCTCCTTTTTATTTTCTGCTTCGCTGCCGAAGAACTCTTTCACATTTTTGCTGCAATCAAACTCAAAGCGGCTCATCTCCTTAATTACCGTACCTTCACCCAGGGAGGAAAAAGCCAGTTGGCATAATGAATCAAAAACCTGCTGCACTCTCTCGGGCCTCGGTGTTGTGTCTGTGTCTGAAAGGCACTAAGTGCACGGAGAAAACTTGACCTTGCAGCACAAGTGGCAGCGAGAGGCAAGGACTCGCCAGGCTGCATCAGGCTGGACACACAACCCAGCTGAGAGGCAAGAGAGAGAGAGAGGAAGAGGGGAGGGGCTGAAAGAGTGACAGAAGCTGGGGAGAAAGAGAGAGAGGCTCAGAGCACAGGAGGCAGATAGAGAGAGAGAGAGTGGGGAGGGCCCAAGCCGTGTCTCTTGTGAAGCTGGAGGTGAATGTGTAAGGATGGTCCCTCGCTTTCATCCTGCCAGTGTGGACTGCGCGCCGGGCTGCTCGCTGCCTCTCTCTGCCGGTAGGGCTGCTGCTTTCACTTGTCATGTTTCTGCTGCTTTATGTTTATTCCACCTAACGTCAGCCCGTTATGTTGTGTTGTGGTGGACGCACTTCTGCTATGTGCGTGCATCCTGTGAGTATGACTGCTGCGGATGCTCTGTTTAGACCTACTGTCCAGGCAGGTGTCTGACAGAGAGGACTGCAGCAACTGCACCGGCTTGTCCCCTATCGCCCTCCACCGTCTACCCCCCGCCCCCACCCCTGACCCACTCCCATCTCTGTCCTGTAGTGTGATGTCATGACAGCTGATGTTTGTGCTGGAGGACACCAACAGCTCGCTGCAACGTAGAGCTGAAGGGACGTTTCAACTTCCTATACAGTGCCTGGACTGTTGTTCTCTTTTGTCTCTCTCCACACCTCCCCCTCTCCTCCCCTCTCCTCTCCTCTCCTCTCCCTTCATGCAGGGACAGTTGTGTCCTCCAAGCAGCTTTGCAAACTAGTGAGGACATTGATTGTTTTCCTTTTTGTTGTCTTGTATTTTCCTGCATCGTTGTTCCTTGTTCTCTTTTGCTGAGCACAGGGCAGCCGTGTGATGAATCCTTATTGATCCTTTAAACAGACCCAGGAATAGTTCATTACATCAGGCTGCTCTCTGCTGACCTAGACAACTTACAGAGTGGACAGGCTCTTGTGCCATACTTCCCATTACTGCAAATGAGTTAGAGGGTCATTCGCATACAGTGGCTCCTCAGTCTTCCAACGTTACTCTTCATAGTGCATATCTTAATACACTTTAATAGGTTTTAGCGAAGCACACATTAATTCACCAATAATGAGTTTGTGGCTCTGGCCCTCAGCGCAGGATTATGTGTGACTTGTGTGATCTTAGTGGATATAATTCCATCTCCAAGGCCAGATCTGTTTTTCCAGTTCTTGGTTTATGTCCTCAGGGGCAGGATTTTCAGGTTGGGTAGATTATGCAGCATTAAGCTGCTTGGTATCAGATAATTCTTCAATGATGAAATCCTCTGTGGTTATGAATTAAAACAGGCTGAGCTGTGCTGTTGTTTTGTGCTCGTGCCCAGTTCACTGAATTTACTGGTTAGGATTTTTGATTCAGTATATCACAGCTGTCAGGAAAGAGGACATTTGCTGTTTCGCCCAACATTTACAAAAACACTTCCTGCCTGCTTTGAATTCGCAACTCGGCCGTGTTCGGCAAAGCAAAACCGATCATCCAAAAAGTGTTCAGAGAGAATAACGCATCCAAATCTCTGCTGGAGGAGCCTTTTCCACAGTAAAGTGCACTGAAGCATTTAGGCTGTTTGAATGCAAAATATATCAGCATGTGTTAAATAAATCATGGGCCCATCAGTGGAGTTTTCAGGAGGAGTATTCAGAGCAGGCGAAGGGAGCCAAGAAGCTGTGACAAGCGCCTGATGAGTCATCTCCCATTTCAAAGGCATAGGGGTAGCGCTCGGTCCGGACGGTGAGAGGCTCGCTCAACTGGCCTGTCATCCATTATCACACCGAGGAGACTCCACTCCAGGATAATGAATCTGATCAGAGTTTGCTGAGGTTGAACGGAATCCAAATTTCATCCACTGAGTCACCAAAGCTGCAACATGAACTTTTGTTCTCATCTTCAAATTTGATCATCCTCACTGTGTTTACAGGAGCAAATTCAATCTGGTTCAGCTGAAGAATAAAAACAATTATGCTGCTAGAGTGAAGTCTTATTTCACACGTGCTCAGTGTACCCTAGGTGGATGCTCCAAACGAATCTGGGATATGACTTGATTTGTTTGAAGAACTTGCTGAATTTGAGTATCAGCACAGCTTGCTCATGCTTGGTCGTAACAATAACTGTACTCTCTTAGCAGCAGTTAAGGAAGCAGCATGGTGTGATTACTGCCCCATCATTCTAGAAAACACTAAAGAAAAACGTATTTGAACACCCTTATGAAATACTTGGTGGTGTGGTGCCTTCTGGTAGGCTGTTCACTGGCCATTCTTGGTTGTAGCTAGTTTTGTTCTGGGTTAAATTCATATGTAGAGTAAAGCTTTGTTGTCTTAGCTCCCCGTTTACACTGTAAATCAAGATTACACACAACCCCTATTGGATGGCACCTTTACACCTGTGCCAGCTCAGACCTCAAGAACTCAGCAGCGTTTCTGCATAGAATCAGTGTACGGCTTTCTTTTTGCATTACAAAGTTCCAGAGTGCGTTGATAGTAACAGTGACAACGATTTAGAGAATGACAGTTCACTCTGTTTGTAGGACTAAGTATGGAGATGTGGCATTTGAATTATTATGGAATTAGTTATTGTTATAGTCATTTGTGTATACTTATACTTTACATCTCATGCTTTAAATTCACATTTTCCCTAAGATTTTGACAGCACTTGCTTGTGTTTCAACAACATTTGTTTTATTTCTAAAAGGTATCAAAGACATTGCGTTGGTATTGGTCAGATATTTGTAGTGATAGCTTCCTCTGAAGTTTATGAAATGTTAACAGTATGCTTAAACACCACTGTTTTATGATTCCTTTTCAAATTCCACTGATTTTGCTTAGAAATCCTGTTGTTTAAATGGCAGAGCATGGTTTGACCGGGCTCTTAAACTGCCACAAAGCAGACAAGGTCAGGCAAGATTATAGATTGTAAATAGCATCTGAGTTTGATGTGGGAGATCTCAGCTTCTTGTCCCATCCCCTATCAACAAGCTGAAGAGTTTGAACAACAAACAGACTACAGCGCAATGCATTGCTTGGATTAGTTAACCATTATGTGAAAGTTGCCCTCTGTACAGTACAGTCCAGTCCTCTGCCTCACAGTTGCCGAGTGATAAGATTCACGGTTCGGCCAGCGTGCCGTGCTATGTGGATTACAGGCTGTTTATGCATGCCCAGCATTGGCCCACTGGGTCTGTGGGATTGGTGTCAACAGTTTGCCATAAGGCTCAGTAACATGTGGCAGGGAAAAGCTGCAGGGGATTATTCTGCTGGTGCGCACTCTGTCTCTTCCAATTATTACCACAATTACTGTCAGCAAACATAACACTCTGAAGATGCTGTACGTTATGAACGATGGTGTGTCACAGTGTTTTAGCTTCACTATTACAACAAGGTAGTTAATGGGGAACTATATCTTCTGCAAATCAAAGCAAAGACACTACACTAGAAAATATTCTACTTGTTGTTGAAGGCTTTGGCTGTGGTGATGTTTCAGAACATTAGAATAGAAGATTAGACTGTTTCCTCTGGGATGAAATCAGGCTTTAACTGTATGCGTGGGGCTGGTTAACAGAGATACCATCTGAAATTCACAGATTCTACAGGTAATGTGGGTCTATAGTGACTGTCTGCCACAAATTCTTAGTGTATGAAGAGAAGAGAGAAATGATTTTAACCTCAGATTGAGGCAGTTACTGTAATGGTAGTTCTCAGTATAGTTTGACCAGCTCAGGCACATTTGCTGCACAACTGAACGTAGTATATCTTTACTGCGAATACTGATATTTTTCATGTGTACCTGAAAATATGCAAAAACAAACACAATGCACAAAACATGCAGTACATCTTTAAATATGAGATGCATTTAAATAGTGTGTTTCTGTTCATAAATTAAAAAAATGAACTTCTGTCGTGAGCTTGTTTTTGCTCAGTGCTTCACGAGCAAAAACATGAGTTTGTGTTTGATATCAGAATTAGTGGAAAAGCAAACTTCTCTCAAATGAGGCTTGTTCAAGTGTTCTGTATCTCTGTTTCAGGGGGAACCTTTTAGATTTACTTTGGTTTATTTGACCACCTAAATTGCGAAAGGTAAGCGCTATATAATCCAACTATTAAATAAGACCTAAGAGTTTAAGGTGCTGATCATGACTTCCAGTATCCTTTCCTGACTTTAGCTGTGGATCTTTGTTGCATGTCATCTCTCGCTCCTCATTTCCTGCTGTCTTTCTATTGTTACATAGATAATGGGATTAAACCACAAAGAAAAAGTAGCATTTCACTAACCTTGAGCTGAATTATACAGCTTATCATTGGTAGACAGTGAAATATCACTTTCAAATGCGCCTTCCACAACATACTGTAGCTGACAGTACATACTGTATGAGGAGTACAGTATAGAACATATGGTATTAGAATCAAGTTGGAGTTTTTTCACTCATTTTAAAGCACTGCATTTGTAGCTTAGTGGCTTATAGTGATTGAGGTTTGGCTGCTGACTTTTCCATGTGTTCTCACCGAAGGTAAACACTGCGGGATGTACATTTGAATTCCTGAGTGATTCGATTTGAGCTGTTTGGATTTAATGATGAGGAAAGAACTACTATTTCCAGATTTGCTCATATGTGAATTTGATTTAAAGCCTACAGTAGACTGAGGTCAGAGTCACAAATAATTCTTGAAGCATGTTTTATACTTTACTCCAGGTGGGTGGTTTTACTATACCGAGCCAGCCTAGGTTGACACACAACTGCAGATCACACCACAAAAATTAGCTTGATGTAATAAATGTTTTGCATTAACTTTCTGCCCATGTGGCAACCAGCAATTTGAAATATATGCATGGTGTCAACTTTATGACTGTGTTTGTACTTGTGCATCTTAGATGATGAGGTTACGACTCCCAAAACTACTTCTGCACCGATAAACTTGCCAAGGTGGTCCGGGACGCATTATGACCACATGTCCTTTGTAGTGTAAATGCTAATGTCTCCTAAAGTGTCTCCTAAAACTGGGTAAGAACTGTCCAGCGGAAGAAGGTCATGTGGTCTGATGAGTCCAGATTTACCCTCTTCCAGAGTGATGGGAGCATCAGGGTTCAAAAATAATGCATCTCTGGACGGGAATAAACTTTGTAACATTGCAGAAGCTTATTGAAATGATGCCATGGTTAATGTGTGCCATAATCAAAGCTAAAGGAGGTCCAACAAAATATTAGAGTGTGTGACTTTGGATGGACAGTGCATGTTTTAAAACCAGTCTAAAGTTAGTTATTGCATTTTGGCTCATTGATTAAGGTACAAGGTTCATTAAAACATGCCTGCTGCCTTGGGAGTTAAAAACGTGTTAAAATGTGAGATAAAAATGAAAATGTGAGTTAAAAATTCTTACTGGCAACATTAAATTTAACCTCAAACTGCAGTACTTCAAGAGATGACCAGATATTATATTTATTACTTGAATGCAGTGTATGCATGAGAAATTTTAATGGCTTCGGGTCAACTTTTTTGCAATGTGACTATAATTATTTTTGTGGAGTCATTATGGTGTTCTTAGGTTTACAGGTATCCCCAGGGAATGGAGAAACAGTAGGGAGGAGTGCTACTACTCAGCGATGACGTTAACACAGACGGGCCCAGTCAGGCCATTTGTTTTCTCAGATATTCAGACACTTCTTTTATCCCCCCCGGTGACATGAACATTGTCTTCTTCTTCTCCGATTCTGGATAGTTCCAATAGTCACCAGGGCTTTCAGGTCCTTTCTTTTACATTCTCCACCTAGAAATGTTGAACTCAGATTGACAGATAGTTGGTAGGGACATGTGGGATCTTGCGGAAAAAAAAAAACTGTTGACAAATGGTTGGAATGGAGGCCCTCAGCAGACATTTCAGGGAAATGATGACCCGGATGAAGTAGAAAAAAAGCCCTTCCTTGTCTTTTTGATATATTGTACAGTTCACCTTTTCATCTTTAAAAACAATTACCAATCCTTTCTCTTCATAGCATCCTTTTTTACTTAGGGAAATAACTTCTGCTGACTGTCTAAATCATATTTCACTGGAATGGAAAGTTGCTGAGATTTTAGTGTTCTTCCTAGACATAAATGAAACTGATCCTTTCAACCATGCTGAGGCTGTATATTGGAGGTCTTCCAGGGTTACTCACCATACTGAGACGTAGATAAGGTATACCTGAATTTACAGATAAGGCATATTGTGAATATATATATATTCTGTCATCCATTTTATTGTCAGGCAACAAACCCTAAGCATTTATCCTTCTCCTCTTTAGCAGTCACACCTCTGACTCACTATTACATGAGATAATTCACTATTTTTCCTTGGTACTACACCAGCATGAATTGCATGTTTGAACACCACCCTGCATGTCTGCTCAGATTAGTCATTCAGAGGTTTAGTGGTAGAAACATTATTAACAGGACCTCACACACTTTGGGCACACAGTGGGCTGTGGAGCAGCAGGGCCCCTCTGAAGGGAGACATGGAGAGGAAGCATGGGTTCAAAAGGTTAGCAGAGGTCACATCAGAAGAGGAAGTGTTCAAGGGAAGTAAAATAGATCTCTAGGGGCAGGAAATTTCAGCCAGAGGTCTCTTTATCACAACTGCTATAACATATAAAGTAACCATTTTAGTGGCGAAGCATCACAGCACATAGCAGAGGTTCCTCGTATATGGAGAGGAACCTACTCTTCAGCACATGCTTAGTAGCATCCTGCTAGCATACTAACAGTTTATATGATATATAGTATATAGAGTAAATATTTAGTATATTCTCACAATATATTCGTGTATACATGTATGTTGATATGCATGAAGTATACTGTACTTGGGAGCTGTTTATGTTGCTTGTAAGGACTAATGCTGCATGGACTGTACAGGACGGAATATGCTTGGCAGCAAACGTGGTGTTTACCAGCTAAGCAACAATTTGATGTCTCTGAGCATGATTTAGGGCTGGTTTCTAAGCCTGCACAGCCAGCAATTTATGAGAAGTAAATGTAAATTGACTTTAACATATGGTATGGAATATTGTAAAATATTGAAGATTACACTGAATGGGAGTCATATGGCTATCACATTAGCCTTTCTATATTTTGTGACGGATTGTAAGCTCTTTACTTAAGATGCATCAGAAAGGCCTTAGAGTGCAGTGAGATACTGTACTGTGTAAGTGTCTAATGTTCACTGATTACCATTTGGAGGGTAGAAGTACTAGCTAAACCCCCATATTTGAAATACTCATCTGTCCAATAGTCTTTTTTTAGCTTTGCTTTGTCTCTGGCTTTTTATGTGCAGCTTTTCAGTGACCGGCTATATTTGTTGTCTATTTTGTTCAGAGAAATTAACTTGAAATTAGTTTGTTGGAACTTTTTCACTCCATAAAGCTACCTGCCCGTGCTATTAGTGTGCTGTAAAACAAACCAAAAAATTGCTAAAAAGCTTCTTAATAATAAGGGAGGTGCCGCTGGGTTAGAATTCAGTGTTGGAAAAGGGTTTTCTTCCTCTTTCTTTAGTTCATATAGAAGAAATATCTTGCACTTTGGCTGTATGCTGAATAGAGAACCTCATCATTTGTAAGTCGATAAGAGGAAATCATTCAACCTCACACGCAATCCAAGTCATTCTGTTTCATGAACTCTGAGCTATATTTGCTCCTGCACTATTTAACCGGAACTCAGTGGGAGGATCCCACGCTGAACTACTTCCTCATTTATTTAAGTTCAGCCACGGTGTTAATTCACAAAAAGAGAAGGGAGTTCTACTGTCATGTTTTCCAGTAAATAAAAAATAAAATTATTAGGTTCTAGATGAATGACCGTCAAACCAATGTGGTGACTAGAAGAGATAATTATAGGCAAAACACAGCATAGAGTTTCAGTTTTAGGATGGTGCCACTGGAGGCCAAAAATAATCCCCAATCAGCCTGGGTAATCAAGTGTGTCACACCAGGCTGCCACTCCCTTCCTCTGACAGGCAGACACAAATCCAGCACAACACTGTCACACAACCTTTCTTCAATTTCAGCTTCACAGCTCTCCTTGGCAAAGGTGAAAACTCCAGTGGGAGGGCAGGAGGACAGGCAGAAAAGAGAAAAGCAGGCTTTATCACAGATGCCAACATCAACAGTACACGGAGCCAGTGTGTAGACAGAGGTGCTGCCTGTCCTTCAGTAGCCTTAGTGTGTGTTGTGCACCACAGAGAGAAGGGCAGGACAGGAGCTAGGAGGGCAGAGCCAGACAGGGTGGTGCCTACTACGCACGCTTAACAGAACTGGTTCCACTTTCTACTAGAAATCCATCAGTGTGAAGGAGACCTGGTGTTGCTACCTGTTGGACAACTTTCTGGAGATTACAGCTCCAGTCCAGTTATTCTAAGTCAAGACAGGCCTGGAGTCAGCTCTACTTGACTCGAGCTTCTGTAAACTAAAGGTACGTTCATACTTCACAGTCATTTTTCACAGTAACGTCTGCATTCCCGCCATCCTTCTTTAAACTGACGGCAGAGAAAGTGTTCATTTAGTTGTAATACAGGATGACATTTCGTTTTCTTTGTTAGCCTCACACCTTGCTTATTCCATTTCTTTTCCTGTCCTGACTGTGACATTTTGGGGATCACCCTATTAGGCCCAAACCAGATGGGTTTTGGCTTGTCCCTTCGTGGTAGATAATAGATGGCTCCACTTTTGGTTTTCAGTCCTGTGCAGATGATGTACAGCCACTAGTGCTCCTGAGCTCCTGATACCTTTCCTTGTCAGGATAAAATGCCCTTGAAAGCAGCAAGGGGCAGCAGCCAGATCTGGAGCCTGTCATGACCAGTCAGCTAGGCTCTCAAACTACATCATTTTGCCCTGATGGTCCAGCTCAGAGCAGACAGTGAAGGGTAAGACCCATCAGTCATTTTGGCAGCAGCACTTCCCCTCTCGTGCCAGTGATGAGGAATGGATGGCAGTGAAGGGAAGTAAAAGTAGAGACGATACAGCCAGAACTAATTTAGCCATACTCTATTTCTCATTTATGCCTTTCTCACCTTTAGTCTGTCATTCAGCTGATATGTTGCTTTGTTGCTGTTGATGGAGGAGGTTGACCCACCATGTCATTTAAGAACTACTTTGTTACTTGTGTTAAACTATAAATCCAGTATTGACTTGGCAGTTAGATTACCATAGCTCTAAAGTGCAGAAATGCCTGAAGCTACAGTTAGAGGAGGAATAAAGAAGCTGGAACAAAGGGGCACACTTACTGCAGAACTGTGTGGAACATTTAAGGAAAGGAAAACTTGGCAGCACTGGTCTCTTCCACTCCACCTGGAATGAAACCCGATTTCAGCCAAATAGTTTGACACATCAGGTGCCAGGAATAAATGTTGTTGCATAGAAAGCTGACGACAAGTCGACGTGTCAAGTCAGGTTTGGGTATTTGTGTAGCTGCTAACTGCCACTCCACAACCTTGGATCTTCAATAAAAGAAAGAAAACTCCATTAAACATCAAACCACATTTAAAAATTTCTGCAAATGTGCAATAGTTATAGTTAATAGTTGCAATAGAGTACTGTCCAACAAATATAAATACGGACCACCGCAGCTTGTCAGTGACTATGTTTGGGCATAAGGCAAAAAATCCCACCAAGCTCCTTTGGCTTAGATCACAATTTTAATCAGTAAGGCATATGTGCAAAATCAAAGTGGCACCAAATAACCACACTGAACCAGCTGTATAAATGTAATGTTCCTTTTTCTTCCAAGACTACTTCATTGTTCATATTGTTAGGGCTCCAAGTTTTTATTGGTATAAGGAGGAGGAGGACCTAAAAATTTGATGTACGGCAAAATCTTAAGCCTGGAACGTTATAAAAAGCTATATGCTATAAAAAGGCAGGAAGAACTCAACCATGGACTGATTCCCACACATATTTTCCCATGTGATAATAGTGACTATAAACACAAGACATTACATTTGAATATGAGAACTTTAGTTTTGACAAAGTAACTTGATTATGCCACTTTACTCTGAGGCCTGATGAGTTGACAGTTTGTCAAATCTCTGCTAAAGGTTTTGGTAAAATGCTGTTTTAATGTCAGAGTGAATTAAACAAAGAAAAAAAGAGGAAGCTGAGGTGATATTTTTAGTGTGCAGAAACTAGTCCTCTTGATTGAACTTGACTCATCTTTTCCATTCCCCCCTATGCGTGTTTGTGTTTTGTCTTCGCCTCCTTCACATTTAGCTGGTGTCCAGCCATTTTCAGACACAGACTGAGCACGCTCAGCCGGGCTGCTCTTCTTGGAATAGACATATGTTTGGGAATACTAATGAAGCTGCAGCGCCTCAGGTCTAAATCATCACAAGGCTCTCGTCTGTTTTCAGTGCAAACTAAACATGCCAGCATGTGTTTTGGGTCCTGTGTGAGGTGAAGGTGCATCACAAGACTGGTGATGAGTTGTTTGAGTGTGTTTCTGTTGCACTAAATGTTGTAGTGTAATGCAGTATTACTTGGTAAGCTGAAACCCAATGTGATTTAGTTTTTTATTTTTTTCTAGACAAAATCTTAGTTAGCTGGACTTCCTGATGCAGCTGATGATGCAGTGTCACACTCCTCTATCTATGGAGGACATCAGAGAAACAATTCCTGTCTCACATCATCAGATAGCATCAGGGCTCACTCAGAATTTCTACACAGCAATCAGACCTGACAATAACAAACACTGAAGATCGAAATCGATGATAAAAAAAAAACCCCGCTGTAGCTCACACACACACACACACACACACACACACACTTAAAGAAAAACAAATCATAAGGTACAGATTTATGCCTGATGATGATTCATTTGAGACTCAGAAAGAGCTGGTCTTATTTTCTCTAGCTGAGATTAAATGCGTCAGGATAAATCTGGTTTCTAACAACATAGGATCAGTGACTGTAAAAAGAAATCTGATTGGACAAGAACATGTCTATATTACTGTTATATTTATGGTTTTATTTATGTCATAGCACTGTTCCAGATCTGTGAGCGCTCAGATTCATATCTGGAACTTGTTTTCACATTTAGTCATTTGGCAGGCACTTTTGGACTGGGACATTTTGACATGTGAACTGGAGGAACTGGGGACTGAACAGCTTTGAATTGGTTGAATTCATGAAATGATTGGGAATTAGAGATATACACTGCGAAGAAGTACTGAAAACAATCCTTTTTGGTTGCCATGACTACAGTATGAGAGATGTATTTTATTTGCATTCTGTGTGAACCCTGTATCTATACTATCGTGTGGTACAACGTGAGACTTCACTATAGTGATGCCACCAAATACCCAGATTTGAACTGCAGTGAGTACAGTGAGAGCATACCAGAAAGAAAAAATGGCCAAACCGATACCTGACAAACCTACTTCTGCTTCTGCTTCTCCTTCTGCTTCTGCTTCTGTCTGACTCTGTTCAATGTGTACTGCTCACAACAATGCTGTGGGGTAGTAGTGGTGCTTTGGCATTAGAGCTTAGAGGCAGCTCAGGAACAGGATGGAGAGAAAGAGAGAGAGAGAGAGAGAGAGTTACGGCACGAGGATTAGCAGAGATAAGCTGAATATCTGCAACCTGGTCAGAGGGGCTTCCACAGCAACGCATAAACGCTGAACAGGTTCACTGTCACATGGTCATCATCAAAACTGTAATTCTGCTTTTGGGTTCCAGCTCCTGACTCTGCAGCTTGTTCACTTGACATCATGTATGTTGTACAAGGGCTGCACAAATGAAAGAATGCCCGCATGTGGCTCCATGTATGGTCAGGAGCAACATGCGTGAGGCAGTGGTTTTTTTAAGTTAATCCTTTCTCTCTCCTCCACTCGCTCGCTCTCTCTCTCTCTTCCTCTCTCTCGCTCTCTCTCTGGTGAAGAGGCTTGAGGCTGAGAGTGCAGGGCCACCACCTCCCTCTGAAGGCCACACGTGGGTGGGTTGTGAGCTCAGGGATTACAGGGTTGAACTGGAGCCAAACAGCTTTACAGCAGCAGACCGCCAGAGACACAGTCAGGCTGCTGGACCAGGCCTAGACCATGCTCCGTTTGGAGGCATGGGTGATGAAGATGGACCTCTGCCAGAGCGCGAGGACAGTTGCTGCCTAGATCTTTGTTTCATGTCATAATGAACTTATTCCTTAGAGTCTGTAAACAGGACTTGGATAATTGGGAATGTCCTGACATGTTGTTGGTGTACCCTGCTACAGTCGTCAGTCCAGGTGGAAAACAGCCTTTATGATGGCTCTGAATTGTTGCATGAATATCACGTCTGTTTGTGTACACTTTGTTCTGGCTCATAATTAGAGTGAAGTCAAAATACAATCTGACAGCAAATGTACCCTTAAAGCCCACCCTGGACACATAATGGCTGACGCAGTCATATTCACCGACGAAGGTTTTGGATCCTAAATCCCACAGGTGGTTACTAAAACACTGGTTTTTAGTTGTTGTTATTTTTGTCTTGGTTATGACTTATGACAAGACCGTCATTTTAACCTTCAACTGGAATCATCAGTTCTGACAAGAACTGACAAAACCCTTGGGATTCCCAAACTGAACTGGATTCCACAATAAGCCGTTGAGCATATAAACAGGACATTCACTGAACATGATGCATATACAGGGCAGATATTTGCAGCTGCATACTTAGTAAGCTAAATCATGCTGAATGAAGGATGATATAAATGTGTAACACTGACAGTGTTGAGGTTAGCATCTAGGCTCTGACCTCGACACTCCCCACATAAAAGCACAATACTAAATTTCCCACCAGGTGAAAATGATGAAGGAGCACAGAGCACCAGATGACATTTTCATCTTAATGAATGTGTGTTTCAACACTATAGCACAGAGTGAAAGATTGATTGGGTCCAATCGTGTGAAGTGAACCATCAGCAAAGGTACATGATGTTGCCTTTTTGTGATTTGGTGCCATGTAACTGCATATTTGTCAGAGGCCTCCTGTTATTTAAAAAAAAAAAAAAAAACTTTCCCTGGTGTCTCTGTGTGGCGAATCTCAACAAGCTCCTCGCTTTTCTAATCAGTGCTGATGTTGTTTTCAGCTGCAGACCAGAGCATCTGGGGAGGTGGACGTGCAGACACATTTGTCTCCAGCCACCCCACTCACACAGACTGGTCAATTTACTTACCAAGTGGAGCAGAAAATGCAGTGTCTGTCAATGACTCTATTTTTGTCCCTCGCTGGATGAAAACCAGTTCCATGCAATATGTGAAATTCATCACTGCCGTGGGAGTGGCATGTTGTCACTCTGAATGCAGAAGGAGGTGAGGAGATTTGGACATGTAGAAGGAGGGTAGAGACTTTAATCATGGTTATATTTGTAGACAGAGAGTGACACTCTCTGATGCTGGGATTAATACCAAGACGACAGATCCTGCTGTTTCCGCTTTGGATTCCAGACATAGTACGACAGGTGTGTCTGTAACACGAGCACTTAAAAGAGACGTCCAGTGCAGAGTTGTCTTTCTGCAGACGCTCTTTGAAAGTACTTTGGAATACTTCAACTACTCTAAAATGGCCAGCTGCTTTATGAATTCTTCTTAAGCTTTTCTAGTCTGATGAATAAAAAATAAACACATGACTCGGTTCAGTGACATGGACACAAGTAGTCTGACTATAAGCAAGGCAAGGCTATATTTAACTGAAACAGTAATCACTATCATAACCATCTTGTTGGCACTAAGTTCGTGTTCATACTGTAGAACTCAAGTCATCTTTTTAGTTATTGTGGTCATGTCCACAGCCCAGTCTGGTTTCTCCACGCGTTGTCATTCTACACACGCACCTCAAAGGTCATGAGGGGAAACTGATGCAAAGTGGTGAGTTTGAAAACCAGCAGCGTGGTTTACTCAGAGGAATATTAATGGTTGGTTTGTTTGTTTGTTTGTTTGTTGTTTTGACAGATTTTATTCCTGTATGATAAGAGTTCCTACCAAGTTAAAAAAAAACAAAAGTATAATTTTTATTCTCTACACCAGTGAGTCCAACCAGTGGTGCTTCTGCTCGTGGGGTATTTCTGCAGTTGTGTGTGTATGCATTGAGATGTATGCATGGTTCATAATATTTTTAATTTGTCACTGTCATTGTTGAGTTATTGTGTGTTGACAAGTGCTTATGGGTCACATCTTGCCAACTACTGTTTGTACCGTCTGACTTTCATTATAAAGACAAAGATGAGAGGAAGAAAAAAATCCAAGGTCTGATCAGAGGCAGCTGATCAGCAGCAGTAAGTGTCAAGAACTTTATGTCAAGAACTTTATGTTAAGCTTCATGATCATGATCAACGCTAACAAGAACCAACTGTTGTCAATGTTTGCCTGGGCTGAAGGTTTACATTATTACTATTTTTGGTCTTATTCAGGTTTCTGTATCACTTTAGTTCAGTTCAATGTTTCCATCTTGCAGATATCAAATTTTCTGGCACTACTCGAAAACTCCACGGTTGGGGTTGTCCAGAGCTTCACTTCCCGAACGTAGGCTCAATGACTTTTTGTCCACATTTATCCAGTGAGATATCATGTGAACTATGTCTCTCTGGTCTACTCTACATGAACCTTCACTATATGGGAGACATTGTACTCCTATGGTTCCAGTGAGCACTGTTCAATCTTACTTATAATAATATATATATATACATTATATGGAATCACTAAGAACTTGTATTTGTGATGCCCATACTATATGTTCTGCAAATTCATGGCAGAGTTATACCGAAACCAAACATGTTGGCTCTCTTGTCATGGCACTTTACGCTGCACGGTTGCTTTGTTTCGATACCATCTTTGCTCTACTTGATACACGCCCATTGTTTGGGTAATGATGTAATTACCTAAAAATGAACCGGCCTCTCACCGCTTCATTTTTTGGCCTGAAGCAGGGGAATAGGGGTGGAGGGGAAATTCATTAATGTTTACTGTGCCAGTTGCATGTCATTTACTTGGATGTTTGTTGAAGGGATAGCTCGACGAGTCAGCAGACTGATTGTCTGATTGTACTTCATTCTCTGTTGGAGGACCACAGGAGTGATAGTGTTATTTTAGGTGCTCTTTTTTGACTTTGACCAGCAGTTTCAAAGTGCTGATTAATGACTTCTGTATTGACACCCTGTATTGGCAGTTGTGCTGATGTGAAGCTCACATTTCTACAGTTGTTCTTCCTCAGTCACACCAGCTAAAATGGTATATCCAGGGGTTTCCCCAGGCTTCATCCTTACCACCCAGATCCTACTTCTATTAATAAAGCCACCAGAGCTTGTTCTCTCCCTCTCTCCCATTTTGACTTCTGGCTTGTTGCCCCTTCCTGTTTAAGACCCTACTGATCTGTGGGACACCAGTGCTCCCTCTGCCACACGACCCAATTTCCTCTGGAGGAATGCCCTCCTCCTTCCTGCGTACGCCCCTCCTCACTCAGCCGAGAGAAGGCCAGAGTGGGAGATGTCCGAGAGCGAAGATGTGTGGCTATTACATTTAGCCCAGTAATGGAGTAGCAGAGACCAGGGCAGTGGTAGGCCTGGTGTAGGGCCTCAAAAGGCAACATGTGGTGTCTGCAGTGTACCTCTGCCCGGACTCAGTCCTTACTGGAGCTGGAAACAGACAGCTGGTAAGTTCATGAGTGTGTGTTCTAGTGCCATGTGTAGAAGTCAATACTTCTAATAGTTGCTTGACATGCACTTACGCTCTAATTTGGCTCTGAAAAGTCTTGTGATGCAGGTTGTACATTTTACTAACGGTAGCTGTTTTATTCTGATAGTGCAGCCAAATTCAACTGAGCTCAAGAAAGAATTTAATGTCCAATACTCTTTATTGGATGAATTACTGTTAATGCGGTGGATTTTGTGCCAGAGCTGCAGCTGAAATTTACAAGGAGCACACTTTGTGTAAATAAAGTGCACTTCATTAGTGATGCAGTAAAGGTTGATGCTTCATTAATGAGCCTGTAGTTGATTTTCCTGCTGCGTGCCAAGCAAGTGCATGCAGCTGAGTCATATTTTTCAGTTCTTCACCCAGTGCCTGTGTGTGTGGTGGGTCAGAGACTAATTAATTCATCACTGTGGAGTGACACAGTGAGAAGAAGAGCCACTCGACAGCACGGGGAGGCTGTGTTCAGAGGAGCCGTTGACACCAGAGCTGTGCTCACGTCACCTGTCCCCTTTTCGGATCCATCTCTGCACCATCAGCTACAGCAAACACATCATAAAAATTAGCCACTAATGCCCTCATGGGATGCTGTGGTACTCTGTGGGGCTTTGAATTGAATAGGTGGCTGTAATCTAACGTAAGGGAAGGTACGTGCGTTTTCAGTAAATATTTGGAAAAGCGAAATATTTGGATTCTTCACCTTTGTATGAGAGGATAATGTTTCTTTCTAGTGACTGTACCCAGCACCAGGAAATACTTCAGCCAGCCCTAATTACCCAGGATGGCAAGTACTTCAACGCAACAGTCACTTCAGTTTTATTTCAACTGATGAAAGGGGCGTGTTTATTCCTAAACATCTTGCCCTAATGCTACGAGTGGCTTTTATTAATAAGTAGCAAATTATATGTTGACATTATAGAAAACTTGTGGAAGTGGAAACTGTCAGTCAAGATTGTCTGCCAATCGTCTGGCCTCTCATAAACTTCCATGGAAAGGTTTGTAGTGTCAAGTGAAGCTACAGAAACCTGATTTCTACTGATATTATCATGACTTTTTATTATGACAATGTATAGCATCCCCATTTTCTATCCTTCTTGAGATGACTTCCACCTGGTTCCGACTGAGGTTCACTCTCTATTGATGCATTGTCTGAATTACGGCTTCTCATTCCTCCTCCTCTGCCTCTCCTTTAAAAATGAGATATTTTGAGTGTAAGGATATTAGTTTTATTGAGGCTTGGTGAATGTTCTTTCCCTGTCTCTCTATTCATCTAAAGAAAGTAAGTCAGTGACACTATGAACGCAGGACTGACTCGACCTCCGTGCTGCAGGAAGACAAGTGGCTTTATACACTACATGCTGAAATTTAAAGTGTCTCTTATATTTTGCAATCAATGGATGTCTCAACGACTCTTGGTGAATGGTGAAGCCATTTGTCTCTATTGTCTGGGTTTTTTTAAACAAATTGTATGCTTCTCCACTGAGTAAATAACAGTGGGACATCATGTTCACTAAAGCAACAAAACCAGCTGAGTGAAGACATAAACATGCCTTAAGTGCTATTATACTTTCAGTCGGAGTTCCTAGAGGCGTCTGCTTACTCTAGATGAGCCGAGTGCTCTCTTCCACACTGAGTAAACAAATGGATATTTCCAATTACATCCTCTGCTGAATCAGGAGCTTTGCAGCCCACTCTTCAGTCTAATTAAAGGACTTTCTCTGTCTGATTAGATTTGTTCTCTTTAGAATTCAAATGCATTAAGGATGCATGGGGAGGAGCATGAATATGCAGAGAGACTTTTATAATGACCGTCAAGTGTCCGGTTTGGAGTAAGAGGACGTTTTCTCTAACGACGGATGTTATCTCATCACAGAAAACCCTCAGCATGACCAGAAGGCAAAATAAGCACCAAAACAGATTGTTTGTGAGTGTTGTTACATTTTGTACACGCGGTCATTTTGTTATTCGCTACCTCTAATGCTAATGTTGGTGTTTTGCTCTAGGCAAAAAAAAAACACCTTATTGACTGGTGAAACATCAAGACCTGCGTCATGTGCATGTGAAGTCAGGTCCTAATTAGCTTAGCTAAACCCAGCTGTCACCAGCTAAGAAGAAGTAGCATATAACAAAAATAGTAATTAGATGTTCAGTATTTAGTTTTAAGTACAAATGAATCCAATAAGAGCTACACTACCTGTCTTACATTAAAATGAACACATCCTCACTCAAGCTCCAAAACAAAAGTGAAAGTAGTGAGAAAAAGTTAGCCTGGCTTTCTGCTAAGATCGATCTAAGATTAAAACCAACTCCAGCATGTCCAGTTTGTCCTAGAATAGTATAATGTTGGTCCATTTCTCAGGGACGACAGTGAATTTATATTCTTTATATTATTTTTGACTCCAGCCACTAGATGTGTCTAATTAGACTAGTGGTCTGGGCCTAGATAACTTGTAGCCAAAGGTGATTTATTAAGGTACCTAAAATGAAGCAGTATGTGTGGAGTTCCACCAGATTTCCTCCTCTAAATACTCAGTTTCATTTGAAAAACTGTTTGTGACACTACAAAGGGAGAAGAGCCATATCAGTTGTATTGTTATAGCCTAAACTCACTTAGCATAAGTCAGGAGAGGACAGAATCGGGTCTGTATAACACATCCTTAGACTCTCTGTTAGGACCACTGGTCTAGACACACTAAACTTGACTGTGTCCAAAACTCCAGTGTGCCTGAATGATTTACTGCACACTGTGCTGACTAGAAGTCATTTTACCACCCTCTGGTAGTAGTTTGTACAGGATCATTTTTGATGACTCATTTCAGCTTGCACATGTTTACCGCTTTGAACCTCCTCTGAACACCAAATCTCTTTCCTATTAAAGGGTGTATTTTAGCCTTTATTTTCTAACCTTGACACATTCTCCCACAGAGAGTTTGGGTATTTGACAAGGTTATATAGTGATGGATGTCTCTCAGTGGATGTCCTTGTTCTGAGCCTTTCCACTTCATCTGTCAGAAGATGACAAACAAAATGGAATGATATTGATTAGCTTTTGCTGTAAAGTTGCATTATTCTAGTAAAGCTCACATTTTCATTACAGATTTTACCTGTAGAGGTGAAGTTCAGGAAATCAGCTGTCAGCTCAAGTCAGGGTACATAATACATAGTTACTACATAGTAGTGTCACCTCAGTCCTGGCTTTGTTTGATGAATTGTAGACATTTATGCTACAAGGTCAAATATTACATGGGTAACAATAGGTCTGTGTCCTGTAACACAGATTTATTATTTTCTCCTTTCTGGAAGTGACATTATAAAGTACTGATTGATGAAGGATGTACAGTTGGATTTGTTGTTTGTATATCTGGCTGCTTTTTGAATTCAACACAAAGGTTGAAGTGAATATAATAAGAATATGTCAAGTTAGCCTTGATAATGGACTGCAGGGATTCTGGTGGAGTGTCTAGAGTGCTGGATTGATGGATAGACGGGTGGATGGATAGACGGATGGATGGATAGATAGATGGATAAAGGTGGAGGGACTGCTTTTAATGTGTACTCAAAATGTTTTTTTTAAGTGGACAATTTTTATCCAGTTTGGTTTAGACTCCTTGTTTGTTGTCATTTCAGCAGTTCCTCTTAACTGAGCTGGTTTCTGATGCATTTAACTGAAATGTTTATATACAGTACAATATGCAATTTAAGCTTCTTATATTGCCATCCAGTTTTTCCTCTTACAGACAAAAAGGCTTAACTTTTTAAAAGTATGCCGTGTGTCTCAGGAGAGGGACAGCTTGTTATTTTATTTATTCAAAAAGCAGTCAAGTCAGTCATTTTAGCCCTGTCAGCTAATCATAACAGTCTAAGAGATGTAGAGGAAGTGAACAGATGTGGTGGACATTTAGTTGCTGCAATGTGGTGTGGTCCTGTCACGTGTTCATTCAAAGATTCAAAGAAACGCATATTAGTGTGTCTGTGAGAAAACAAAGGTCCGTATTGATCTTCATGCCTGATTGAGTTGCTTATTAGGGTTGCAGTGATTTTAGTATTTGTTGAGCTTGTGATTCTTTGCTATTCATAATTTATTCATAGCAATTTCTAATCAAAATTCTGGTTTAGTCTTATAGCTGCGCAGAATGACTTGTATTTTCTGCATTGTGAATTGAATGTGGTGAAACGATTGGCAGCACTCAGACTGCTGCTATAAATTCCCTCTCTCGTATTTATACCCTTCGAGCAGTATCAAAGTTCACTTTTTCCATTGGTCACATGCTTCTTGCTGAAGCACAGAGCAATGAGTGCCCTCAGGAAAATGACTCAGCAGACTAACCCAGTGTGCTGTATGTGTCTCTGTGTGTTGCAGTGTGGAAGGTGATGCTCCAGGCAGTGAAGTGGGCACATCTGTGGACCCAAGCAGTGGCTACAGTTGTGTCCCAGTGACCCACAGTGGTGGGCTGGGCCCTGACCACCTGGACAGTCAGTTCTACGGACACATCTTACTGCCCGGCAACCCACGGCCCCGCCGACCCAAGCTTCAGCACTCTCAGTCCATCCTTCGCAAGCAGGCAGAGGAAGAGGCCATCAAACGTTCCCGTTCGTTGTCTGAGAGCTATGAGCTTTCATCAGACCTACAGGACAAGCAGGTGAGATGCTTAACTCAATTCAAATAGACCTGTGGATAATTGAACTCAATTCAAAGGGTAGTGAAAGAACATCAGCACCAGTAGTAATAAGTTAATGCAATACTAATTCATGGAAGGGCACAGCTAAAAAACAAGCAATGCATATACTTTTTCCTGCTCTTTGCAATTCATACTTTCCATTTGCTTTAAAAAAACATATTTTCCTTTATGGAATTTATGACACACAACATAGTCAGAACTGAAAGTGAGGCGGCCTGGTTCTCACACACACTGACACACACAAACATATGATAATAAATAACTCCTGATGTAATACATTGCCAGGAAATAGTCTATCACATTAGACATTATATTAAATGACCTGTTCCTACATGTTGCCATCATGCTGTCTCTGCTGATTGTGGTCAAATACAAGTCCTACAGTAGTCTGCTTTGGCTTAGGGCCATACAGCTGCTTGTGCATGGGAAGGGCACTGGTTGTCTTGTTAAGTAGTTGTAGCTTGTTGTAGCAAGAATCATTGTCATGGTTCGTGTTGGTTGTGGTTGTGAGTCCACTGGCCTCCTTGACTTTCAAGGGAGCAGAAACAAAATCATTAGTGTCATTTTACATACTGTCCATTGTCAGACAGACTTTAGTGTAATGATCTGTTCTTTTAGTAGAACCTTCTTGTTTTTTTATTTTATTTTTGTGTTTTTCTAAGAGCCATTTTCATCATCATTTAGACCATTGCTAGTCACTAAAACTGGGTTCTCAACACAATTCCACATTATCCATCTTCCTGAGGAGTTTATTTCAGTATAATGAACCTTAAGTTCCAACTGGTTTTAAAAGCCATCAGGGGTCCTCTTGGCAAAAGCAGATAAAAACATCAATTTCTTCAGGCAAAACATCAAACATTATACTTCATTGTGTCTAATATGTTTCAGAGGAAATAGCTTAACATGTATTATTCTGGCTGATGGGAATCCCTTTAATATAAAATAGTTTAAGCTAACCACAGATTTTGTGTTTTCTACCTTGTAGACTCATCTCATCTTATGATCTTGTTAGAGTTGTAAGACTCTTGTGAGTTTTGTTAGAGGAAGCTCAGTTGTTAAACTAGAATGATTCAAAGTATCTAGTTTTGTTTCTTTTTTAAACCATAAAAACAATACCTTTCATTATGCCCATTTTCACTTGGGATTGGTGAGTCACTACCAGCAGTCGCCCTATTGTAAAGCACATTTGCAAGATTTGACTACCATAAGACCACAGGTAGGAGACTGTTTCCTGTTTTTATAACACAAATTTCCTTCTTTTCCTTTACAGGTGGAGATGCTAGAGCGTAAATATGGCGGGCGTTTCATAACCCGGCATGCAGCCCGTACCATCCAGACAGCCTTCCGCCAGTACCAGATGAACAAGAACTTTGAGCGTCTTAGAAGTTCTATGTCTGAGAACCGTATGTCCAGACGGATTGTCCTATCCAATATGAGAATGCAGTTTTCCTTTGAAGGACCTGAAAAAGTCCACAGCTCCTACTTTGAGGGAAAGCAGGTCTCATTAACTGATGATGGCACCAAAATTGGTGCACTGGTGCAGTCCGAGCATTCTGGGGAGATGGGTGTGCAGGCCAAGAGCCCCACGACACAGAGCGACTTTACAGATGCTATCACAGAACTGGAAGATGCCTTTTCCAGGCAGGTTAAATCTCTTGCTGAGTCCATAGACGATGCTCTTAACTGTCGCAGTCTGCATGGTGACGACAGCCAGTCAGAGGCAGGCAGAGGCCACCAGGATATGGACAGGGAGGTCAGTTGTCAGGTGAAACCCTCCCATAGTGCCTCAGAACACCGCAAACTGGACGAGATGACGGCATCTTATAGTGATGTCACTCTGTACATTGATGAAGAGGAACTGTCACCACCTCTGCCTCTGTCTCAGTCTGTAGAGCGGCCCTCCAGTACAGAATCAGATTTGCGTCAGCGCTCCCTGAATTCCTCACAGGACTACTGGTCATTGGCTCATAAGGATGAAAAAGGGGACACAGACACAAGCTGTCGCAGTACACCTTCTTTGGAATGCCAAGAGCAGCGCTTACGGGTAGACCACCTACCTTTACTAACTATCGAGCCTCCCAGTGACAGCTCAGTAGAACTGAGCGATCGTTCTGATCGAAGCTCTTTGAAGAGACAAAATGCCTATGACCGGAGCCTCAGCAACCAGCAGAGCAGCCCCAAAAACATGAGCCACAGCCTGCCACCCCGTGGGCCTTCCAGAGAAGAAGACTCTTCCCGTCATCGCCCACGACAGCTCGAGGCCCACCTTGCCATCAATGGCACTGCAAACCGGCAGAGCAAGTCAGAGTCTGATTTCTCTGATGGTGACAACGACAGCATCAACAGCACATCCAACTCCAACGACACCATCAACTGCAGCTCTGAGTCCTCATCCAGAGACAGCCTGAGGGAGCAAACACTCAGCAAGCAGACATACCACAAAGAGACTCGTAATAGCTGGGACTCACCTGCTTTCAGCAATGACATCATCCGCAAGAGGCACTACCGCATTGGCCTAAACCTCTTCAACAAGTATGTATAGTCCACTACAGTTCCATTAACAAGCTGCACACACAGAGCTAGACACAATCTCATATTATCTTGGGCTTTTTTGGGCCTCATTCATACCCAAATGGCAAATGGAAGAGGTTATGGAAATTAGATCCTTTCCAATGATTAAGGATGTTTTTTGCTAAAATAGCCAAGATTGAACTCTTCTGTATGATAAACATGTAGTAATGTTGATTGAGTCATGACTCCTCCATCTGCCTGTTCTACTTAAGGTGCGAACAAGTGTAGGACTCATTCTGCCCCACTTCATCTTTATCTGAGCCTGCGTGATTCCCTTTAATCATAGATGATTGTGGATTTGGTTTCTCTTAGAGCCAGTCATTAAGTTCCTTTTAATCATTTGTGATCAACACCGCAGAGAAAAGTAGCTCCCTCCTCCCCACCCCTAGCCCTCATCTCATGCCACATCCCTCCCTTGCTTTCTAAATCCTGTCCCTCATCTGACACACATTTAGACAGGACCTCAAGTGTAGTGGGATAATCACCGATTTGGACCATGTCCTCACTCCTTTCTTTTTTGTCTCTCTGTGTCTCTCTTTCTCTACTCACCCTTTTGTATCCAGGAAACCAGAAAAAGGCATCCAGTATCTGATTGAGCGAAACTTTGTTCCAGACACTCCAGTGGGTGTGGCCCATTTCCTGCTTCAGAGGAAGGGTTTGAGTAGGCAGATGATTGGCGAGTTCCTGGGAAACAGGCAGAAACAGTTCAACCGAGATGTCCTTGAGTGAGTTTGCATTAGTTGAAATCTGTTACATTTTTGTATTTGCACATGGATCAGATGCAAGTACAGATGCATTACATTTCTCTAAACAGGCTTTTGAATTAAGCTGCCACCTATGACACTGCAGACTATCTGCATTCAGAGACATAAATAGAGATCATCATTTAGTTGCAAATAGGGTCGCCAGTTTGCAATCTACCCTCATTCAAACAGTGTATGGAGTTTCTGAGTACTACATAATGACTCAAGTTACATTCAGGAAATCAACAGAAATAGAATCCACTCAGGAAATTCCTGAGCATCACTCAGATAAACACACAGATTCCATTTTTACTCCTCAATCCTTTTAATATGAAAGAGAAGTCATAAAAATCTAGCATTTTCCAGTAATGACACTTTGCATCACTTCAATAGTACCTCTACTTTATACTTTAGACTGGACAGACTTACCTGAATCACACTTGAAGCACTCCAGCTCTATCAGAAATAGAGATTCAGTGGAGGATTAGGCCAGGAAAGGTCTGTCAGTGTCACTTTGACAGGCATATCTAAAGGGCTCCTTGATAGAACGTCTATATATCTTGACATGCAAGGTATCAAGGTATTGGGACTCTGGAGAGCCAAGTGCTTGAGACTTTTATTTAAGTGAAAGCATCAAGATCACAGCAAAAACAACTCCGTTTAATTTGAAGTCGAAGTTCTATATAAAATCTGAACAAATCAATAACTGTACAATAATGAAAATACACTGAGCACCACCTGCCTAGCAACACAACAGACAGTTAGTGAATAGTCTATGAAACTAATGAATCAGTTAGTAACAATGTATTTCAATAAGGACATGACAATACAGCTAAATGAAAAGTGAATATGACATTCATCCATTTGCCATAGACACAAATGCTTCAAATGAATACTAATATTGTTCCCTATTAACTGGATGAGAGAAAATGGAACTGCTAGCTCGTTTGCCACACTTGTATTGTAATGTGACAATACATGAGAAGTGTGTGTAGAGCTATATATAGGTCAAAAGCATCATTTTATATTTTGTATGTTTTCATTATGAGTATGTGTGTGTAAAGTACCAATATCGAAGAAAGGTTGCCTTCAGTCTTTTTCTCATTTGTAAGGCCCTTACACACGTATATATTTATGTAAGAAAGAAATAATGTGTTCTATTGTAATATCCCACCCAGACTGATCTTACCACTCTGTGTTTTTCACCAGCTGTGTGGTGGATGAAATGGACTTCTCAGCTATGGAGTTGGATGAAGCACTCAGGAAATTCCAGGCTCACATCAGAGTCCAGGGAGAAGCACAGAAGGTTGAGCGGCTAATAGAGGCCTTCAGGTAAGAAATTCCTCTGAAAGCCAGCAACACAACTCAAGACATGGCTTCATCTCCCAAACCACCTTAGACCACTGAAGTCAGCATGATGGAGTCATGTAAAAAAATATTCTAAAGTAGGAAGTAAGAAAGTGATGTTTTCTCAAATAGGGTTTAACAGCAACATACCAGCTGATTTTGTGAGAATGGGTTTCATTCCACCCAAACAGAGGTAGCACTTAAATGTCACCGTGTTACTTCTTACGCTCTCAGGCAAAGATCAGTAGAGCAGTTCGAAGAGTAGTTCAATCCTGACTTCATTTGACCAGATCATTGCAGAATTAGTTGTTAAAATAGTTGTTGAATCAAAGTCAATCAAAGATGTTCCTCATTTATTTTCTGCAAACCTCTGGTAATAAGGTGTGCCCACTTAGAATTTGCTACGATCAGCAGTGAGCAAGGACATTTGGGCCTTTGTGGAAAAGAAAAAACACACAGTCACTGTTACATTGGGGACATAATGATAACTGATGATGTGGTGCTTCCCTGCAGCTCAGTCTAGATATGATCATGGGCTCAATTTATGGTGAGTCACAAAGCTGTTAAATGGCCTGTCTGTCGACTGGAGGCCATATTGACAGTCTTCATTGTTTCTGGATTGTTGTTCTTTTGACTTGAGCTCAAAATCAATATCACAGTTGATACTTCTGCACAGAAATGGATTTATTGATATGTTTTGAATCACTAATGTTTTGTCTTCCAAATCCAATTTCTGTTAGCATTAGTTTGCTGTATACTAACCTCTTAAAACTAAATAAAGCTGGTATTTGAGTTTTAAACTATAATAAAATTACACTTACAACTAGTTTTGAGTCTCAAAATAATATATAATTGTCTTTGGACTTGAGCCTATGAGTATTAGAAGTACAATAAGTTTAAGCTTGCTACTAGCCTAGCTTGTCACTTGAAGCACTATCTCCCACTAGACTTTAACAGATATTAAAGACATACAGAAAGTTTTCCAAAAAAGATAAAGAATAATCATGCTGCAATGAATGCAAGTCTACTAACACAGTCATGTTATTTTTCTATTTAAATCTACTTAATTTAATAAGTTGACTGAACTCTGAGAAAGTCCTTCATTCAACTCACCATTTTAAGCTAATATATTTCAAGTCAGACCAACTCTTTTTATTTAGGTTTAAGCAATAAAACAAAAAAATGTAAGTTGACTTGGCTTAAAAATATATGACTTGGCTATTAATAAAAAACATTCTAGTTGATTCAACAATATTTTCAAATCAGAATTTACAATGTGGAATCAAATGCAGAGCTGTCAACGGAGAAGTGATGCGTCCTTTTTGTCTGACCAAAGCTCACGCTGCTGCTTATTGAATCGTTGATGACGGTAGTCCTGTCAGTAAAAGCACATGTTGTGTAAGAACACCTCCCTAACAGAGGGAGATAAATAATTCAAATATAATAGAAATCAAAATGTATTTTCTAATTACATTTTTGACAAATGTGCGTAAAAAAAACCCACCAAGGTTAAACATATTGATTCCATAGCAAAATCATTAATCCAGCTAAGTTCACTTTCTAACATCTGTATCCAATTTCCTCTTCACAGTCAACGCTACTGCATCTGCAACCCTGGTGTGGTGCGACAGTTCAGGAACCCTGACACTATCTTCATCCTGGCTTTTGCCATTATCCTCCTCAACACAGACATGTACAGTCCCAACGTCAAGCCCGAGAGGAAGATGAAGCTGGAGGACTTTGTAAAGAACCTCAGAGGTACTTTGTTCTACCTCTGCTGAGCAGCATCCACCCTAGTCTCACAAAGCTTCAATAGTTTGCTCCAAGGATAAATATTCATCTCAAATTGAGTTTTGTGCATGCAGTTTGCCTTGATTAATGCCCGTGTCAATAAGGGTTGTGGTCAAGAAAGTTTTGCTTTGCAGGCAATACACACTTAGTTTAGGGTATTAAGATGGGCTTTGTGGCATGGCTAACTCCTCTGCCTATTGGAGCATCAGTAATTACAGTACAGTATTGGATGGAGAAGAAATATTCATCCTTAGAGAACTCTGAAGGACATTTCTGTCTGTACTGAGAGAAATATGGGAAGCACAGCAGTATGTAAATAAATTCAAGGGTTCATCAACTCTCATAAATCTGCGAATTAATCATTAATCCTTCTCTTTTCTCTCTCTCTTTCTCTCTTTTCCTCTCATCTCTTGGCAGGAGTGGATGATGGGGAGGACATCCCCCGAGAGATGCTGGTAGGCATATATGAGAGGATTCGCAAGCGGGAGCTTAAGACTAATGAAGACCATGTGTCCCAGGTTCAGAAAGTGGAAAAACTCATTGTTGGAAAAAAGCCGGTAGGTTTGAGCTTGCCCTTGGGCTGCTGCTAGAGTGTGACCACTTTTATCTTCCACTCCATTCAAGACCCGAATCTAGCAGGGGCATGCAAAACCAAATTACCCAATGTACTTCTGAGCTGTCGCAGGCTTATTCATAGCCAACATTCTCTAAAATGGAAAAGAAATGAAAGACTATTCTTTATCTGAACATACATTTTTCACTCAGTGACACATGAATTCTTCATGAATGAAGACCTTCATGCTGAATTACTGTAATATATATTTTGCCCTAAGTGCCGGCCAAGAAACTTTCTGTCTAACAGGCTATGTAATAATAAATGAGATAAACAGCCTCACGCTCAATGATCTTAAAGGTGTTTCCTTGAAACCCTGCCCTTCCCTCCATTGATACCCTTTTCATCAAACTGCTTCTACTTCAGTTACACTTATCAGCACAAGTCCAAGGGACTTTGACAATGTCATAATCAGAAAGGCTGGCACAAACTACAAACAATATTGTTAATATTTGTGAAACAGTTTGGTGTTTGTGCTGTGTTCCATAAAACTAGTTTTCCTGATTTAACATTTGGCCCTTACTTCAAATTAATGCTGACCAATAAGTGAAATGTCTCTTCTTTGATGTATCATGACTTTAAACGTTCCTGTATGTGTTCATTGATGCCTGTAAAGTGACTCTTGTATGTATCTCTCACTCCATAGATTGGCTCTTTACACCATGGTCTTGGCTGTGTAAGTATTAGTCTTTCTGTCTACATAGACATATACTGTACATACACAAGGTTATGTCTACATAAGGTTGAGTGAAAATACACTGCCCATCCAAAACAAAAGTCACACACTCTAATATTTTGTTGGTACCTATTTGCTTAGTCTAAACAAGGTGGTGACTTTTTTTTTTTTGTTTGTTTTGGACAGGCAGTATATTTGTAAAATCTTCTGGAGCTATATGAAAGAGATGCTAACATTGTGGATTAGTTATTCAATACTTTTACTACTATTGTAGTAGATTGAAGTTAGCCCTCTTTGACACAACTCAGAAATTATGCTGTAAATGTGTGCAGGTACTGTCCCTACCCCACCGAAGACTGGTCTGTTACTGCAGACTGTTTGAAGTGCCCGACCCCAACAAACCTCAAAAGTTGGGCCTGCACCAAAGGGAGATCTTCCTCTTTAATGACCTGCTAGTGGTACAAAAGACATTATTCTTCCAGCACTTTAAGACTACACTTAAGAGTACACCACTGAAAGAGACTAAGCCACACTATATGCTGTGCTTTATTCGCAGGTTACTAAAATTTTCCAGAAGAAGAAGAACTCAGTGACGTACAGCTTTCGGCAGTCCTTCTCACTTTATGGCATGCAAGTTCTGCTCTTTGAGAATCAGTGTAGGTGTTCCATAGCAGTGATGTTTGTGTCAGGCTTTTCCTAAAGGTGTCAGTATACCTTCAAGAAAACTAGTTTGAGTAATCTAAACATGTGACCTTTTTTGAACCATTGTGCTTAAATAGAACATTTAGGAAAATTACAAAAAGATGGCTAATCATCTACAAAGTACCTTGTTTACCTTAATGGTGACATTCTGGAAGATAATAAAATAATCCTAATTACCATCCCTATGGTCTTTGCATTTTGTATAGACTGATTAAATGTTGATATTGTCCATTAGATTATCCCAATGGAGTCCGTCTGACATCGGCCATTCCTGGAGCTGACATTAAAGTCCTCATCAACTTCAATGCACCCAATCCTCAGGACCGCAAAAAGTTTACAGATGATTTGCGAGAATCTATTGCTGAAGTTCAAGAGATGGAGAAGTACAGGATAGAATGTGAGCAAAAGTTTTCTTTTTACTCTGGATATTTGGTGTTCAGTACTGAAAACAACCTGACCCCATTCAACGTGGATAATTGTCATCTTTGCATATGTTTCCTTTGCACAGCTGAGCTGGAAAAGCAGAAGGGGGTGGTGAGGCCCAGCATGTCGCAGAGCTCCGGGTTAAAGAAGGAAACAGGAAATGGCAACTTGAGCCGAGCAAGCCTCGATGACAGCTATGCCATCGGTGAAGGTTTGAAGAGGAGTGCCCTCAGCAGCTCCCTACGCGACCTCTCAGATGCAGGTAAAAACTATACCAGGGGTTGCCATGGTAACTCAAGTCTCATCCCTCCGTTAGACAAAGGAGAGTAGACCGTACCCCCAAGCTGGATGTTGGCATGAAACTCTTTGCTTTTTTTTATGTTCATTGATTTGGAAACTTGGAAAATGCTGAGTTCCTGTTCCTGCACAGTTTTGATTTAGATTATAGCCACTGTATCTGCCAATGCCAAGTCTTCCATCATGAAAGCTGTGAAGCAAGCAGATAGAGATGGGTCTGTTTGTTAATGCACCCAGGTATAAGTGACTATCGGCTACCAGCTAATAATCCTGTGTCACCTCCACCAGGGAGGAGGCAGCATTATGTAGGTCACCGTGGTCAATTTGATCAGGGTGTAGAGAGTCAACTACACACTGCAGAACTGCTCTGCACAAACACAAAGCACTTGATGCTTTTTAAATGAGACGACACAAGCAATGTCAGATTTTTATGGCCTGTATTTTCTTACAGAGTCATTCAATGAATGCAGCAGCATCACTGAAATTGTAGGTTGTTGAAGAATGTGACCATTTACAGTACCACTCAAATAAAATCAAAGAAGCAATGCTATTGCACTTTGGAAATCCTGCATTTTTGAATTCATATTCATATTCAGGGTAAATCTACTTTGCAACTCCATGGAAATGCAAAAGTGCTGAAGTATCCCTTTTAAAAATGGCAAGGTCTTCTGCCAGCTGTGCTTCAAGTTGCTGTGTAGCCTTAACAAAATCTAAAATCTCCCAACTTAAGTTTCCCCAGAGGCTGACCTTGCTGTGGAGTTGCAGCAGTCTAGCAGTAGCAATGACCTTTCCTTTAGTTCCTCTTCTCCTCCCTCTGCCATACTGACAGTCTGCTGCTAGCTAGTATTGTGCCACCTTAGGGCGCTAGCGCCCCCTCCTCTGAACTAGACAATGTCTAATGTGTCATGTTACATGTTCTGGGCAGGCAAGCGTGGGAGACGCAGCAGTGCAGGATCACTAGACAGCAATATGGAAGTAAGTGGGACGCATATGATGCTGAGCTGTCCTCTGACTTTCTGTTGTTTTTTTGGTTTGTTTCTTTGGAGTTTTCTTTTAATATTTGGTGGTGTTTCTTTTGTGAGCACCTTGGACTCTATCATGCATGCACTGGGCTGAAGGGGGAATGCTCCTCTGTGGCTGACCCGTTAACCCTTCATGTACACAGCATGGCACGACTCTTTGCTGATGTTAGACTCTCACCTGTGAGTCATTATCTCTGGTGTAGTGGGTTAGACTTCTTTGCCATTTTCTGAATCTTGTAGTCAGTTCCAGCTACTGCATGCTCACACAGTTTGAAGGGACTCTCACTCACCCCTTACCCCTGACCTCCAAAATATATTTTTCTCCTTTTTTTTTTTTTTTATTGTTATTGTTGTTATTGTTTATTGTGGTGAAACAACATAAGCACATTCCTATAAAGTCCTTTTCAGCTGGGCTCTACTGGTTACTGAGTATATTATATATTGGTTTAAGAGTTTATTCTAGCTCAACAGCTAGTATGTTGGCCTGAAGTGGTTTGACCAAGTATGAAAAACTGGGTCCTGGACCTAATCTAATCTTTGGACCTAAAAATCTTCAGTAATCAATATAGAAAACATTACACAATGTTTCCTCTACGCAGATTGTTAACTAGGTGTGGCTTATCCTTGTCCTTCTTTTACATCTCTGCACTACCCACTGCTGAATACCTGGATCAGTTGTGTTCAACCAATAAGAAGCTGTAAGTGCAGGGATGATTGGGAAACAAATGGGGCTGTGGCTTTCCAGATCCAGGGTTAGCCACCCCTGATATAGCGGACCATAGAACAATTAGTTAGCATCGGGTTCCCCAGTGGTTAAAAATGTTAATGTCAAGAGATTTTCGGATTTTATTCTACAACATAAAACCTGTTAGTAAATATGTGTGTCACATCTAAAGCTGTTCTCACATGTAATCCTGACAATGTCAGAGGAATCAGGTCCAGATATTGTGCAGAGTTGTGCTTTAACACAGGTAGCGTACACTGGGGGACTGTCCAAGTCAGAGGCGTTCTCACATGGGGAAAACCTCCACTTAATGTTTCTTGTGTTTGTTGTTGGCACTCTGTTGTTTCTGGTTTGTCATTTAACTTTAAAGTATCCATTGTTCCACTCAAGAACAGTAAACTAGCAACTCTAGTTCCAGTGTACTGCTTAAATATGTAAGATACTACTCCAAATGTATTGATAAATTATATTCTTGTCATTTTGAGCGTTGTGGTATTTTTTTAAAAAGCAATATTCCTGTCACAAAAATAATTCAGGAACAATATTAGTATGAAACTGGGAAATTTTAGCCAAATATTCTAACTAAATTCTTTATGTAGAGGTTTACGCACAAATCATTGCAGGCTGCACGCATGAGCACACATCTTTTATTTTTTAAATCATCTGTGTATAGTTTATTTTGCATGTAATGCATGGCTCTAAAAAACCTGCTTTGTTTCTTAAGCATAAACCTTTTGGTATTGAAAGGTTTTGCTTGTCCTGTATTTATCCCGTTATTTATCCTGCTTTGAGATGTCATAAAAATTGTTGTTTTTGTATTGATGAGCAAGAATTTAGTAGAATTTAGAAACATCATTAAGTTGGGTACTGTAATGGAAACCAAATACAGTATTTGTGACTGGAAGTCACGAGAGAATCAGCAGTCAGAGAGAACTTTTCAAGACTTGGAAGCTGTCTGATGATGACAATGCAGGGCTCTTTGGGCTCTGACAAGCTCAGCAAGCTGAGCCTACAAACTATTTACAGTAAGTCAACCATGAGATGTTAGTATGGATAGACAAACAAAAGCAGTCAAGTGCAAAAATAAATGGAGATGCTTTTCCACAAGGCAACACAAGAAATCACGTGAGATTTCAGATCAGCTGTAGCTGGTTATGCAGTTGGTTCTGCTTTGTGAAGAGTTTGAAGTCAGTCCTGTGTCCTTAAAAGTGCTGAAATTGGAATCTACAGCAGTTAGAAAAGGTACTTCCTGCTGTGTGTTTCTTGTGTTCTGACTGTCCTGTCTCTTGCAGGGGTCCATCATTAGCAGTCCTCACATGCGGCGGAGAACCCCCTCCAGCAGAGACTGCCCGTCCCGCCACAGTGGCCAGTCCTTGCCCAACTCCTCTTCTCTGCTCGGATCTTTGTTTGGCACCAGGCGCATGAAGTCCCCCAGCCCCACCCCTCAGCCTCCACACCCCACCCTCATCTCCCACACCCCGCACCCCGCAAACCTGCACCACACAGCCCGGGTAGAGACGGACACGCCAGTACCCATGCACCCGCACCACGCCCAGTTCTGTCACATGACTCAGAACCCCCCACCTTACCACCACCACCACCACTACCACCCGCCGGCCCACTTGCAGCACCCTCCGCACCAGTTCCACCCATCGTCTTCTCACAGCCAGCAGCCGCCCTACCCACCTCACCCTCACTCACAGCATGGCCACGGAAGCCACCCAGCGCACTCCTCCCACCCTGCCCACGGCCCCCACCACCACGGCCCGCCGCCGCAGCCCCCCCAGGCACCCAGCAGCACCAAGCCCAAGCACAGCGGCATCAGCACGGTGGTGTGAGGTGCACAGGTGAACTCTCTGGGATCTCTGACTGAACTTTGGTTTAAACTCTGAGGCTCTTTTCTGACGAGACGGTCGCACTGTGCATCGCTGGTCTGGAGATGTGAAGCCAGACGAGATCCTGTGCCTCCTGCATTTTTTTGTTTCGCTCGTCACTGGGGCAGTTTATTCAACACAGACACTTTTTTTTCTGGTTGTTTCTTTTGTTTCATTTCAGACCATAAGTCATGCCTGCCTGCTTCAAGAGCAACAAACAGCAACACAAGAGCATGCACAAAGACCACAATTACTGTTTCTCCTCACTTTATTAAAGGAACATCATCAAATATCTCACTTACTTGTATTTTACAGAAGAGGTTATTAGTAATCCTGGCTTTAGAGAGTCATTTTATCTAGCGGGAGGGTGGTTTGACTGAACAGACAGACAGACAGATGGTCAGCCTCCGCAGTAGCAGTACTATTAAGTATTTAATGTAGCGGTAGCTCACAGTGCACTGTGATATCTCTAGCAGTGATATATGTGCCAATTATTGAAGCATTTACTAATTTAGTCACTAAAATTGCTTTCTGTATATTGTGCATAGTATTTTGTAAAATAATAATATCAGCTGTTATTATAGTTATTATTATTATTACAGAACTACAGATGGCATCAATCTCAGTATTATCCTCGCACACAGTCACAGGTGGCGTAGTCTAACTGAAACCAGAAACCAATCAAAGCTTTTATTAGTTAGGTAATTCAGTAAGCTGGAATACTACTGTAAATGGTTGCCTTTTAATAGAACTCTGTCACGACTGGTGTGCACCAGCTCTCGCACAGTCTCCTCCAGTGTACTTCATTGGCTCAGAGTCGTCTCTCCTGCTCTTTAAAAAAGGAAGCCACAGCGAGCTGCTGAGCAAACAGATTCAACTGAATGTGCGCCCTTCACAGGACTGGCTGCTTGTCTGCCATCATTTTATTTTTTTAACAATTTTTTTCAGTGAAAGACACTCAAACAAGGTGAAACGTGTGGATGAAATGGAAAAATGAGTTGCACTGCAGTCCTTTCTGCAGGAAGGAGATTTTGTTGGTTTCTTTTTTTTTTTTTTGAAGGTGCAAACTGTGCAGCAGGGAAACAGAAACATGACTGTCCAATTGTCTCTCGTGACGTGGAAGCTCTCAGCTGGCTGAGCATGCCCTTTCCCTCTTTCCCTGGTTTCACTGCACAAACGAGGGCATCGAGCAGTGCTGATAACTCCCTCAGAGCCACACGGACACCACAGTACAGAAATCACTAATTATCATCCTGTGATGGTGATAGCGCCGTTCCGCTTCACTCTCCACAAATGGCAGTTTTATATCAATCATATTTCTGACATATTATGGGATGGCTGGTTGTACTGTTCCTCTCAGCGTCTCAGTGGTATGTGCAGAGCGGAGGCTGGGCGCTGGAGTGTTGGAGCATTATTTTTTTGTTGTTGTTGAAAGTGATAGACACAGCACTTGTTCTACTTAGTTTATATCAGTGACAGAAGTTAGTCTGTATCTGCTTAAAGACTATGAGATGGATTTTTTTTAACTTGTGCAATATTCCCTTTTTTTGTCCGAGAGCGATTGCAGTGTGGTGGTTGTTCCATTTTGTTGAGTTCTGTCAGTTTTGTCTTCAGTTCTCCCGGTGTTCTCTGTCATTGCTTTCTCAGTGTTTTCGTGAAGTGCAAGTATCCACATGGATTTGGAAGGACTGGAACTTCTAAACTGATTAAGACTGTCAAAGAAAATAATATTTGCATGTAACAATGTATTTTGAGGCTATTTTCTAACTACTGTGTATTCCCAAATTATGTCAGTGTTACCGTTGACAGCCACTAAAAATGAATGGTAGAATAGTTCTGACTTTTTTAATTACAGCTAACTGTACAGCTAAAGTCAGCTATGTATTTGTGTCATTCCAGGAGATAAACAAATCTTTATCTTTTCCTGATCCACATACACTAGTTTACTGGATCGTAGTGAGCTACAGTAGTTAAATCTGTAAGAGACAGGCTTTGTGCAAACAGAGATTTGTGTAGATGTACTGTCTTCTGGAAATCAAAGTGATACTTGACAGGCAGCTCTGAGTACAATGAATGGAACTCATTTATGTTCATATTTTTGAAATGTCTCTGTCAGTGACATTACTGCTGTCAGGTGATACCCCGTAGATCAGCATTCGAAGTACTTTCCTCGAGTTTCAGGTTTTCCGTGTACCACCTTCTGATAAAGCCTCCTTGGTAATGGGTTGATAGGTTGTACCTGATTTAATATGAACTGTTAACTCTAATAATACTTTATACATATATGCTTTATATGTCAGTCATGAGCCATTCAAAAGAACAACTTTTAGTTGCCTGGTAAAAAAAGCAGTCCCTTAGACTGGTGTTTGACCTCCAGCATCTACAATTAGTTAAAGGTACCCTGTGGAGTTTTTGTGGTGCTATGGTGCAGAGTTTAAATGAGTGGTGCCCTGAGGATGCAATACACATGTTTATTTTCACAGTCCTACGTTGGCAGTAATGTCCAGTAAAGTACAGTGAAAGACCACAAACTATCCACATACACCGTAAACTTGGTTTTATATATGTTCCATGAGGAGGAAAATGCCCTCAATAAGCTTCTTTGAATGTTAATATGTGAATGTAACTTCTGCTTGTCTGTAAGAAAACAGGACAGCTTTAAGAGGCCAAACAACCCAACACTGCAACTGTTGTTCTTCTTACTGGCTAACTACAGATTTATAAAGCATCAGTAAAGTATTCACTGAAAACCAGTAGGTATGACTTCTAAACTCTTTATATCCTTATTATTATAGTGGTACATATAAGAATATCTAATGACTCACCATAGGCTAGTATACTATAGGGTGTATGGTAGACTACTCTAGAATCTAGTCTTTAACACTGTCTAATATTCCACTTACACGACACGTAGTTCTGTGTATCTTCTATAGAGTCGGGAAGGTGCCAATACTGCTCGGCCATTACCTTTTCAATCAGTTTTCTACCTATTTGGAAGCAAATCTAAACAATCCACCACAACCCCTCAGTTAACCAGTCGCAGCATCTGGCGCCGACCAGTATCTAACTAGCCGTCACTGAATAATGGTTCAAACACTAGAACTAGATGACGCCTAGCTTTATCGAACATTGATTTCTTCAAATGATGTCTAATCAAAGTGTTTTACCATCCAGTTCCTTCAGAAGACTTCTCAAATGTGAAATCTGTCCAGATTCCATGTGAGGTGCTTGTTGCATGCCATCGATGCCTACCTTTTATTTGGTCTTGTCTCTTTTTTTCTTAAGTGTTATTCTACTGAGCAGGTTGGACCAGGCCCTAAACCTTCAGTGTAGTGATGATTTCTCAGCCCGATGCTCGTTTACATGAAGATGATTTCTGGCCTGCTCGTGTGTATTTTCATTTCAAGTTGTGTCTTTCTACTCCGGCATGCATTTCACCTCTATTTCCACTGTACAGTACAAAGACAGGGCAGTTCACTGCTAAGTATGAATAGAAAATCCATGTGGGGAAGCGTTACTTGATGAAGTACAGAGGATTTGAAAGGGAAGGTAGTCAAGAATGAGAAACCATATGTAAATAGTCTGTAAATTATAATTATTATAATTATTACTCAATGTCTGCAGTTACATTGAAGGTGCATTCCTGCTCCCCCTGATATTTACATAATCATCAATCTGCTTCTCTCTGCCTCAGACAGGACTGAATTATCATAGGATCTAGAGATGAACAGCCAACTGTTACACAGTTAACATCGCTTCTGACTTATTCCCTGTGACGCTCCTGTTCTCTCACACTCAAAGCCCACTTTTGAAGTCAAGGGGAAGGAAGGAGTGCTCTTATTTTTGTTATGCATTCTGTTTCTAAGTAGAAAAACCCTATTGATGTAAAACTATTACTGTGACAATGTTGACAACGCAAAATAAAATGATATACTTTAAAAGCTGAGCGCCTCCTGTTTTGTCAAACACTGCAGCTGAATGATTGGATAATCAGAAATATGTTTTTTCTAACTGGTGGTCCTCGTATCTTAGGATATTGGGCCCCACTTATACAGGCTTTGTTACCTAAAACTGATCCTGGAATCCCAAACGTAGCATGCCACTAACCTTTGTAGTCCAAGGACCACATTTCAATAAGCTTTTCTACTCACTGGAGATATGTGGCTCTAGAATCAGGACGTCACTTATATGCTCTTTTCCACCAAGTGTGATCCTGAAAGTGGTCCTAGGAAAGTCTTTATATAGGGTTCCCTGACTGAAAGTGGCTCCACAGTCCAAGAGTCACCCCTTTGTAGAACTCTAAGGGCCCAGTTCAGTAGACTTTAATACAGAACTGAAGGTGAGACACTGTATAGAGGCTTTTCTACTGAGAAGTTCTTGTAGAGACTTCGGACCACACTAAGCTTTTCTTCTTAAAGTGGTCACCAGAGTCCTAGAAATACCTGTTTAAAGCTTCTCTATCTTACAAGTGTCTCTACAGTCCCACAGGGCACATTTTAATAGTCTTTTGAGGACTGGACTCGATGGCTTGCCTGGCCACCGCTTGCAATCGGCAGTTGAATGTCTTTCTCAAGGACAGGATGAGTCAGGTGTCAAACCACCAGCCCTGTGATTACTCAACAACTCCCTCCTGAGCCACAGCCTGTCAGCATAGAACAAGAACTACTGCTAGGAGGGAGTAGGTCTGACCTGTGAATGTGTATAATTGTACAACAGGAGCTCTGGGCATCTCCCATAATCAAAGGGATACTGCTGAAAACCAGCCTTTCATTCCATCAGCAACATTATTTGTTAGATCTTGTCTTTGTCTTGCTTGGAATATTTACACACATTGAAACTCCACACCCTCTGTGTAAACTATTCAGAGAGTAGTACTCCCCTTAAGGAGTAGCTGGGCTAGTGTGTGCAACACCCCCTCACTCCCAGCAACAATACTGAGGATGGGACATCAACACCCTCTGTAATATCTCCATCAGTTTATGGTCCAGCCCTAAAGTGACACAGACAGTGGGTTTTTCCCCTCCCATATCTGTCCAGTAAAATACTGAGGCACAGTTCAATTCAATTCAATTGTATTTGTATAGCACCAAATCCCACAGATGGCACTTTACAGTGTTTAAGGTTTAAGACCTGACTAAATCTCTATATATATATATATATATAACAGTGAGGTATCCATCATAAGTTGTCACTACTGATGAAGGTCACAACAGCAGTGCACTAATTACTCTCTCTAAAACAGCCTGGCTGTCTGCCGGCATGTGGCAGGTGGTCTGGCAATTTGCCCTGTTTGTCTGTCCGGCCCTTGAGGATGGAACTAAAAATAGATCCCGGCTTTGAGGGCCACATCCTCAGTGTCAGCAGGACTACGTCATCATGCGGCTGGGAGGGGCTGGGACCTACACAGGGCTTCGTTTCCTCTGCCAGAAAGAATAGTTTGCAATATAGAACTGTGTTTGCAGTCTAGCTGTTGTTTCATCGCTGGCCTACACACAACAGTTGTTTATTGATTCATTGTTCTTTTTGTTTGCAGACAGCCTTTTACATGACTGAAATAACCTACTCATCGTTCTTCACTTTCTGTTTATTCATTCTGTTACTTATTTGTTGTTTTATTTATTTCTGCACTGTTTACCAGCATTTGCACTTTGCACCAACTTCACACTTTATGAAGCTATAGCGCCACCCAGTGGTTTTCTCGCAGCATTATTTGTGGTGTTATGCGATGTTCAGGTGCTGTCGGAGATATTTCAGCAGCAAACCCATTAAATCTTTGGCTTAATAATAATAATGACACACTTTAATGATTTACTGTAGATACAAAGAACTGCTCGAAAACCTACCAATGTATTATTATACATTGTACTACACGTGATTTATGTTAGCTGATTTGTATTTTTATATAGTGTTTACGAGGGCTCCTGAATGTGTTACTGACCAACGTGTCGTCGCATGTCGTCATCAGCGTGCGACAAAATAGGTGAAAGGTGTTTCTCGACAGCTCCGACTCCCGTGGACCGGTGCAGCAGAGGCATGATGAGTGGACTCAGGTTCCTCCTCCGGTCTAAGTGTGTTCACGTCGGACAGCGGCCGCTCGTCTGTAACATCAGGAGCGCGGAGAAACAAGTGCTGCGTCTTCAGCATCGGAGATGGTTTAAAAGCCACTCGAGGAACTTCGCGTATGCCAAAGATTTGTTCCTCGGTCAGGTGAACAAGGTGAGGCAGCTTGAAATGATCCTGGATTTATGATCATCTTCATAATGTCAGTATCCCACTCTGCAGCCGGACCTACATCTACAACTCTGTGTTGCTAAATGTGAGTTTGCAGAAGAGCAAACAGGTTTTTATGTACATGTCATATTTAATGATGAAGAATTGGCCTAGAAGTAACATTAATGCACTAGTACACTTCACATGAATCTACATGCTCGATATCACAGCTCATTTAAAGTATAACTGGAGATTTAGCGTCATACACAGTAGAACCAGCTGCTGACACCGAGAAGTTTCCTCAGGTTGTGTCAGATTCACTGTGGGACACTTCCTCCACAGCATCCTCAGTGAAATGGGCTCATTAAGAACACTAGTGGGCTGATCTGTACTGGATTAGTGAACTGGATTAGGATTAAGTCCACAAGAACGCACATATGGAGAAGAAAGTAAACTGAGAAAGTGATTTTATCTTTATCTTTAATACTGTTTAACTCCCGGTACGGCCACATGTGTCACACTGAAACTATGGCTGCAGCTGGTAGATTACTTTTAAACTACTGTAAATGTTCTCCAGGCTGAAGTGTTCCCTTATCCAGAAATCGGAAATGAAGAACTGGAGGAGCTCAAACAGCTCGTTGCACCAGTGGAGAAATTCTTCAGTGAGGAAGGTGAGAGGAGATCTGGTGAATGCAAGAGTTCAAACAATGCTGCAAGTGCTTTTAGAAAACCTGCAGCTTACATCATTATGTAGTTCTCATCCTGCCGCGTGTTGCCTTTGAGGTTTTCTTGTTCAATTGGAAATGATTGTATGTGATTTCAGTTGACTCGGCAAAGATTGACCACGAAGCTACAATCCCTCCAGAGACTTTGAGCGGGTTGAAGCAGCTGGGGCTGTTTGGAATAATGATTCCTGAGGAGTATGGTGAGATGTGGATGTGGTTGAGGCTGCACCAGCCTTTTGTAAATTACATTTGTGTAGAGTTCTTTCTGACCACTCGATAAATACTAAACACTAAATGTGGATTTACCACTAAAACACGAGGAACGTCACGGTACTGCTGTGACTTGTTTTCATCCCAGGGGGGCTCGGATTGTCCAACACCATGTATGCACGACTGGCAGAGATCACCTCCTTAGATGGTTCTATCGCTGTAACACTGGCTGCACATCAAGCCATTGGACTGAAGGTAAAAATAAACTATAGCTGTAGAGCTGTTCATGAAGCTTCATTATCTGACGTGTGTTATTTAGACAGAAGGGAAATGTCACCGCCTGATTAAGCTTTAGTCGCTGATTAAATCCCAGTCGTAGCGCTGAATGAGATGAGGTTCTCGAGGTGTTCCTCCTGTGTGATTTGCTAACAGCTGTTTGGGCTTTCAGGGGATTCTGATTGCAGGGAACGAAGCCCAGAAGCAGAAGTATCTGCCCACACTGGCCTCAGGAGAACACATTGCAGCTTTCTGTCTGACAGAGCCTGGAAGGTAAAGACACTGAAAGCTCATTTACAGCTTGTCGACAGCGTCCCTCTGGAGCTGCAGTTGTGTTAGACATGAATACGTTGGACGGTCGTGTGGTATATTTTCCATGTCACCACCCCTGGGCTGCAACCTAGCATACAGGGCACTGACTATTAAAGATTTCGATGTTCTCATGTTTTATCGTTCTGACATTTTAATGTCATGAATTGTCAGATTGAATGCGTAATACCATATTCAGTAGAGTAAGGCCTGATTGTTCTAATGTAGAGGCAAATCTGTTTGCTTGAGGGATGGACATGGACATCTATACTAGTACAATAAATGAAGACCGTAATTTCTGTGTTAATTATTGTTAATAATGGGTTTGAAAAACTGGCTTAATCTGCTTTATATAAGAAAAACATTTAGCTTCCTTATTAGTGGCAGTTGTTAGTCAACAGGCACTAATGAATAAACTAAATGTTTTCCTGGTTTTCTGCATAAATTGTTCTTAAAATTTGATGTTGGTGTCACAAATCTCAACAAACACATTTCTAAGTTGATCAAATACCAACAATCATAATCTAGAAAGAGTAAGTGAAACAGTCTTGAAACTGGTTCAACCATTTTTGACTTATAGTGATCTCAAGCAAACGCTTTCTGTAGCTGTGACCTTAGACCTCTGTTTCTCACAGAGCTGCTTCAGCTCAGACATATTGACTAGTGTCAATGGTTCTCTTGACGTCCAGACCCCCAGACAGCAAAGTATGATGCTACTTCCACAGTACTTTGGATTCTTTTTACAGTATACGTAGTGCTGCATGTTGTTCCTGAACTATTTCTTAGTAGTCTTGTGGAAAGTCAAGATGGTCTTTGGCAAATTGAAGTTGTGCTATTGTTTTTTTGAGCAATAGCTTCCTGACCATCTGTAAGGAATCATTAAGGCTTTACTGTTACTCTGGGTCTTTTTTTTTTTTTTTTACCTCACTGAAGATTCAGCAATCTGCTTTTGATGGGAAACATCAGAAACATTGAATTATCACCTCTGTACTGTGGCATTGTTTCATCATGAATCTTCATTCATTTTACTTGGACTCATTTTGATCATTTCAGTGGAAGTGATGCAGCCTCCATTCAGACCCGTGCAACCTTGTCAGAAGATGGGAAACATTACCTCATCAATGGCTCCAAGGTAAGAGGAAGCAACCTTCCTAAAGTTTGATCTGTAAAGTCCTTCCACATTATAAATTTACCCTTAATCTGAAAAGATTGCTTTTGAATTTATGTTATCAGATTTGGATTTCAAATGGAGGGATTGCAGATATTATGACAGTTTTTGCAAGGACAGAAGTGACCGTTGATGGTGTGAAGAAAGACAAGATTTCAGCATTTATCGTGGAGAGAGCTTTTGGTGGTGTCACCAGCGGAAAGCCCGAGGACAAACTGGGCATCAGGGGTTCTAACAGTAAGTCTGCTTTGAGTTTAGATAAAATGAACATTGGAAATGGTCCTGGTAGAGGTGTCACATGTAATAAAACTTCCTGACTTTTTCAGCTTGTGAATTGTCCTTTGACAACGTCCCAGTGCCGCTGGAGAATGTAATAGGAGAAATAGGCGGTGGATTCAAGGTAATCTATATAGTTCTTAATATAGATTATTACAAATGGCTGTTTACAAAGTGCAAAGAAAAAGCAAAGTTATACAGTATGTACAAATAACATCTCTTTCTGTTGGACAGATTGCCATGAACATCCTGAACTCAGGGAGGTTCAGTATGGGCAGTTCTTCAGCTGGAATGATAAAAAAGCTGATTGGTAAATGCTCTGCACAGCAGCTGAGATTTAGAGCACGGCTTTTATAAAAATGATAACTTTGACATCACATCTCTTTGACTCTATGTAGAACTGACCTCTGAGTATGCTGCAACGAGGAAACAGTTTAACAAAAGCCTCAGTGAATTTGGTATGATTCAGGTACAGTCGGCTTTACCCTCACTAGAATTGAGTGAACAATGTTCACCTGTGAGTCTGGTCTGAAATCAATAACGTGTGTTTGCCCTTTTGTGGTAGGAGAAATTTGCAGTGATGGCCCTTAATGCCTTTGTGATGGAGAGCATGGCGTACCTTACAGCAGGGATGATGGACAGGCCTGGGATTCCAGACTGCTCTGTAGAGGCTGCCATGGTCAAGGTTAGATAGCTTCATCAATAAACTTAGTTCATGTAAAACCAATATAAAATAAAATGTTTTATTAAGGGTATTCTCCATCTTCTGTTCAGGTGTTCAGCTCAGAGGGAGCCTGGATCTGTGTCAGTGAAGCTCTTCAGGTCCTCGGAGGTCTGGGTTATACAAAGAATTACCCCTATGAGCGCTACGTCAGGGACTGTCGCATCCTACCTATCTTTGAGGTAGTCTGATAATCATCAGGGTTGTACTGTAGTTGGCACTGGGGACACCATATTCTTTGATAATGGTTGTTTTACATGCTGGACTTTTCATAATGAAAATGAGGCAAAAAGAAAACTTAGAAAAACTTACAACTTTAGACCATCATTTGAGATATCAAGATTTGAAGTTTTATACTTGTTTACAGCAGTTAACTAAATAAATTATGACATTAATGTCTGGTTGGTACTGTTGGTACTGACAGAAATGTCTGGTTGGTACTGTACAAACGTTTGGTGGCTGCGAATTTGAACTCCAATATGTCTAAAATTGATCCATCCTAATATACTGTTCAGATGAGCAGTATATAAGTGGCCACCAGATGGCACATCTCTTACTATTAGTTCTGTGTGTCACAACAGGAATAGAATTTGAATTAGATTATTTGAGGCTGTAATTGTCCCATCTTTTGACAGCATCTTAAACGCCTTTAAAGGTTTATTGATACAAAGGTAAAATTGATAGTGACTCTGTTGTCTGTCTGTTTTCAGGGGACAAATGAAATCCTGAGGATGTACATTGCACTCACTGGAATGCAGTATGCCGGCAAAGTTCTCACAGGGAAAATAAAGTAAGAATGTGAAGGCTAGTAAGTATAACATTGGGTATTTAAACAATATTCATATAGTACTTGCATTGTGGTAGTACTATCCAAAGCCTTAGGTCACAAGTAGTAAAGCAGTGATGCATTTAAGTAGAAAGTCAAGAATAGTTCATTTTTATCATTAAATGGTAAATGTTCTGCACTTCGGGTGCTTTCACACCGACAGGATTTAGTTTGATTAAATCAGATTCAACTTCGTTTTCCCTCTTGGTGCGGTTCGTTTTGTCTGGTGTGAACACAGCAATCGCACTCGAGTGCGCACGAAAACAACCGTACCGATACCCCCAAACTGAGGTGGTCTCGATCCGAATCACTTGGCGAACCTTGGTGCTTAGACGGCAAACTGAACCAAAACGGGACCAAACGCTATGAATCGCATGATTTGAGGACTTTGTGTATAGATTTTCCACCAAAAACATGCTGTCTGATTAATCCTTTCCCCGTGGCAGACACATCAGACCAATAAGCAGAGAGGACGTTCTCGCATAGTTTGAAGTGAAGTGTTTCGGTTCGCTTGGATTTTTCTGTGTGTGAAACGAAACCGAACCAAAGAGAAACTGCTCCAAGTTTACAAACTCATCAACTGATTTGAAGCAAACGAATTAAGGTGTGAAAGCAACCTTATATAGCGCTTTTCTACCTAACTGGTACTAAAAGCGCTTTTACACTGCATGGCATTCACCCCTTCACACACACACTCACACACCGATGGCAGAGCTGCTATGCAGCTGATCTGACTAACTGGGGGCAACTTGGGGCAACTTGGGGTTCAATATCTTGCCCAAGGACACCACCGCTCCTATAACTGCTCCATCCTTAAGCCACAGCCACCCCCCTCATTAACATTCATACAAAGTACTGTAAATGGGGAAAATTATGAATGTTTTGTGTGCCTACACTTTGTCAATTCTCTTCAGTCTGCTTTGTCAGTCGTTTAAGGTGCTTGGGGGAGTGTATGAAATCTACAAATTGTGTGTACTGTTAGTTTTATCAGATTTTTTTTTCTTGATTAAAAAAAAACCCAACTGGACACGATGCTGGTTTCTAATCTGGTGGCTAATTTAATCTAAAAATTACAATTGCTGGTCCGAAAACCAAAACAAGCTGAAAGGCACTAAAACACTGAGATGAACTGTAGAGTTGATTAATAATTTCTTCAGTGCAGCTTTAAATTCTGTTTCTCTGGTATTAAGGTAGTTTTACAGTTAAGATTGATCTGCCATCTATGTCTTTTCCATTACTGGTTGTGTAATTTTTTTTTTCAGTTTTCAGTCCTTCAGTCTCATCTCTGCTCTGTCTGCAGGGAGATGAAGAAAGGAAATGTAGGTCTTGCCTTGGGCATGGTCAGCAAGAAACTGAGGAGCTCATTCGGAGCTTCAGTTGACCTTGGCCTGACAGGAAAGGACGGAGTGGTGCATCCCAGCTTGGTGGTAAAAACTTCATCTGAACTCTTAAAAGATACATTTACATGTAGTGACTAACGCTGAATCAAACTGCCTTAAGAAGAAAAGTTTGTTCCTTGAGATATTAAAGCTAGACACGGGAGAAAGTTAAGAAGTTCTGTCTTCAACTGTCTTAAACGTATTAGCTGTTTTTCCAGCAGCTCAGCAGTTTTGTATTTACAGGAAAGTGCAAAAAAGTTGGAGCAGAATGTCAACCTTTTTGGATCAACTGTGGAAAGCCTGCTGTACAGATATGGAAAGGTAACATTTGATTGATTTTACATTCTGGAAATAAAAAAAACAACTGCAATTTTTCTGCTTAAAAGTTTCCAGAATTCTCATTTATCTCAAACGGCTGAATGTACACATCACTTCTTATTAACAGTATATCTTCCTGACAGAGTTTGTGAGGTTGTATTCTTCTGTTAAACAGCTGCTCCCAAAATCTGAGATTCTGTGCGACTGTGCTTTTGTAATCACGCCTTTCCCAAAGAAGCTATAAAGCTCTTGGAAACATATCAGCTTTCCAAGTGTACTTCCTGTATCATTTGAATCCATTTTGAGCCAATACGTGAGCGTGTCCTGAGAGGGCTTTCATCACACTGCAGTCTTCATGAGCAAAAGAACTGGAGTTTGAAAATTTAGCTTTAAACAATGGAATCATAGTAAATAACACTAATATATTTGGGGGAAACTGAGACAAGATTGTAGTGAGAGATGGACCATGAGTTAGCAGTGCCTCCAGTAGGTTAGTAAATAATTATGTGGTTGCCACCTCAAGTGTTCTTGAAAAGTAAACTGCTGCTGCTGCTGCTAATGTGTACAGGTGGAGAAACACAAGAAGCAATGCATTCCTAAGAGCAAAATTTAAACAGTCGTCTCAGCACCTTAGAGTGAGTCCTGCTGCTGTCTTGGTGGCAATCACCAAAATGCAGCACATGCAGAGCAGCTAAAATGAGTTTAACAGGGAATTTATTAAAATGCCAGATAAAGATGAAATGCTGTTGAAGAAATGATGGATGACTGAAGTGTCCTTGTTTTTATTCCCTGATGTTGTTAGACCATTGTGGACGAGCAGCTCATTCTGAAGAGAGTAGCAGATGTGCTGATCAACCTCTACGCTATGACAGCTGTCCTGTCCAGAGCCAGCCGCTCCATCAGCATTGGCCTCAGGAATCATGACCATGAGGTGTGTATGCACACATGCAAACACACAAGCCACAGTTTTAATTAAGTCCTAGTAAATAACCTGAACCACAATAATGGAGATTCAATCCTTTAAACATTCATTATGATTCATTTACCCTACAAGATCTAGATTCCATCTAACCCAACCACAACAGAAGGATGTCTCAGGCTGTTACACCCCTCAGTTATTTCCAAATATTTCTGTTAATAACTGCAAAGTATTTTACTACGTTGTCATTCAGCAAGTTGGCCCCCATTTATAGGTGTCCATTGTATTACCTATAGTTGTTAATGAATACACTAAGAAACACTTCAAAATAGTGTTTTATGACACATTTATTTATGGTTTATAATGTGGTGGTACTGTGCAGATTTTACTAGCTCAATTCGTAGAGCAGTCATTTACAAACCCCAGGGTTAGTGGTTCGATTTCTAATTCCTCCTGGCTACTGGTTAAGGCATCCTTGAAACCCCGTAGTAGCAAAGTATGTTAATTTATTATAATGTATTTAAAGTAATGCTCAAGCTGCACTGCTCTCACAGTTGCTAATGTACTGGATTTGATTACAGTAGAAATATGTGGAAAGCAGGTCATATCTTAATTAAAATCAGTATATTTATCACAGACTTCATAAAGCACACAATGTGATCTAATTAGATAAGTCTGTTTTCATCGTGTTAGAGGCTTTAGTATGCTCACAGCCACTACATTCTTTTTTCTTCTTTTGCTTTTGTTGCAGATTATGCTTAATTGGGCCTGTTATGTGCACTTCTTTTAATTTATTTGTAAATTAATTGCTAGATTTTGGTATAATTACAATTTTCACTATTTAAAAACATAGCGTACACAAATGTGTAGCCTAAGTTTTTATCAGAGCACATTTAGATTTAGGCTTAGGAGAAACCAGGAGGAGAGAGTAAACACTAACTGTTGGACAGTCCTGTGTAAAATCAGAAACAGAGCTGTGGAGCAAAGCAGAGCAAAACAAACCCTGAACAGAGAGACATTAAAGAAGACACGGGATGCTTTGCATTATCCACTTTTGTAGCACTCGTCTGCCTTTCACATGTGCACCTCCTCCTACAGTGCTCGTCTCCACTACAGCTACGGCTACAGATGTCAAGAGGCACAGACTGCTGAGATCTTATCCAGCTGGATTTCTTGCCAAAGAAAGTTGTTGCATTTAACTAAAATGTTTTGCCTGCAGATCACAGAGTAACATGAGATCCAAAGAAAGTTCTGAATTATTTTTTTAAGAAAGCAAATATGGCTTCAATCTCTGAGCTTTCATCCAGATTAATTCCACTGTCTAAATAGATTAAATGGTGTTTCCAATTAATGTTTGATGTTTGTGCAGATGAAAACAGAACTGACAGTTCTTTTTTTTTTTAGTTGTGTTTATATGTGCAGGTTTTAATGAATGCCTGTGTTAATTTTTGTAGGTGCTGCTCGCAAACACATTCTGCTCCGACGCCTTCTTCAAGAACAATTACATGATGACTCAGTTGCAAAAACGTAAGTACAACACAAAACGGTAATTGAGAACAGCCTTGTTCTTTTTTTACAGCATAGTACAAAAGACTTGCATGTGTTGCAGAATTTTCTCCCATCAAACCTCACATACCAACACTCAACGCCCCACTGCTTCTCATTTTCCCACTGTACACTTTTTAAAAAATATATAAATAAACCTATATGTAATCTGGAGGTATCCAATGAGCTGGTCCAGACAGATGAAAATGTTGTGATTTATATGTAACAAATGAAAAGCGGCTTGTTTTGCAAATTCCCGTCTCAATCCATTCCAGACTCTCCTGAGAACAATGATGCCAACATCAAGAAGATCGCCAAGGAGGTCCTGGAGAACAGAGCCTACATCTGCTCTCACCCTCTTGAAAGAACATACTGAGATGAACAATACTGTGATGATGATCTCTGTCTGATCGGTTCTGGCTGGTCAGTCACTTGGTCAGGAGTTGTTGTTTGACATTAATTCAACTTGAAATTAATAAATTAAGACCATGGCTTCAAATAGAAAAGCTGTGATTTTTTAGATAATTGGCATTATGTTCTAAGGTTTCTATTTGAAGTGCTCTTTAACTTTAGTGCTATAATGAATTATTGCACAATTTTTAATCTCTACAGTTAGTATACAGGGTACAGTTCTCATGGGTTCTACCTTCTGCAGTGTTCCTGTCAAGGTGGACAGCTGACGTGTGTCTTCATTTTACACGTCTACTTTTGAAAAGTGTAGATACTTTTCTCCTGGTCTGTCAGAGGCAGGGCAGTCCGCTTGTACAGGAAGGAATGTTGCTTACTGAACCCACTGCAAGCAAAACAAATATACCACAGTAATAATGTAATATACTGTATATGCTAACATTTTCTCTAGTATCTGTCCAGTTAATTTTTTTTTGGCAGTAAAACTTATAACTTGAACTGACCTGTAGTGATATTTTTTGTACAGAGAGGTGTGTCTGGGGATGGCATTTTTGCTGCTGAGGCTGCAGTCCATACAGGAACCTGGAGCCAAGGCCACACACTTTTCCTGTGCTTTGTCATATCCCAGGTTCATCACAGACAGTTGAGGTATAGGCTGCAACAAAAAACACAGTTGTTGGCTCACCAGCTAAAGGCTATTACTGTCAACTGTGACCAGAGAAAAACAGAAAAAGCTCTCAAAGCAAGTATCTGCAACTGTTATGAGCGTCATAGACCTTTATAGTGTTTAGTTAAACTTTTCATTGTGTGTCCTTGGTACAGTATGTATTGTGACCACATAAAAAAAAATAATTTCAGATTTTGAAAATCTTTAAAACGTTGATTAACAGAAAACTATTTTCATAGACTGATTAACCTTGGCTGCTCGGGGACCCAGTTAAACCCAAACCCAAAATGCACAGACATTCCTGGGACATATTATGTCATATGCTCCCAGTAACTGAGGATAGTGTACCTTCAGCATCAGGCCTGGTTTCCTCAGTGAATATTTCTTAGGCTCATCTTTCAGTATATCCTGAATTGTATCAGACTTTCCTCCCATGTGACACTTAAATTCTAAGTTGGGACGGTTTGGTGGGTTAGTGCTCCCGCCAGGAAGCAGCTTCTTCAGCCACCGACTGTACTGAGCTCTGGATGCTTCGAGCTGTTCCTGCTGCAGCAAGGCTCCTGTGGATCAACAGCACAATAACAGATTTTATGTTTTTACTGTTTGTATAAGTGATACATTTACCAGGTGAGAATATGATAATGCACTGGGTGGTTAAATAAGCACAACTGGAACTTTCTGCTCACTGCTGATATCACTCAAGTTCCTCTCTGTCCAAATTTATTCTCCAGTGTTGTGTGGGAGTGTGTTTACTCAACAGCAAAGACTGATACTGGCTCAAATATCCACCATCTGGAGCTTCAATCAAAACATATCAATATTGGCCTTCAATACTGAGAAAAACCTCACAGCCCAGACTGCTATAGAAAAAAATTCATGGATACTGTTAGATTGATAAATTCAGTGCAGTCATGCTAGTCAAAGCCTAGCCATCACACATCGTGTCAAAGCAGAGTTGTTACGAGTTGCTTTGGAACCCAACCATCAGGAACCACAATAGTCAGGTGGACTTATTACTTATTGCACCATTTTTACACTAAAATGCCCTAAAATAGCCTTAGAGGTTCTTTCCCTAATAGAAAAATAAATAACTTTATTGCACACCTTAAATCAGTCAACTCATTTGGAAAGGATCAATATATGAATGCTTCACGAATAAAGAGTTGACATGGTACAGTCATGGCCCAGATGGAAACACCGAGCTTTGCACCAAGCTCTGTCTGGGGTATGACTACATTAACTGTAAGTTTTAACTTGTCCTATAAAATCCCCCATCACAAAGCTGTTATAAATAAGGATGCATTTAAGCTATTAAACAAAATAACAGCATTTATTTGTTAATGCTTCTAGATACAAATGTAATGCCGTACAGTAGTCAAAGTCACCGTCAACTCTACCACCTACAAAAAATTAACTTTTTGTTTACCATATTAAACAATGCTTTTCATCACAGTACGTAAACAAATGTGCTGGATTTGACTTTGTTACTTGAAGAGGACACACTCAACAAACACAGACAGTTCTATGACATGTTAAGCAATTAAAGTATCAAAGTTTGATTAATATGTTGTGCTCTGTTGTGAATGTCAAAAGTTTTTGTGAACTGGCTCAATTTGATGCTGTTTAACGACCTGTTAACTTGGTGGGTTCTACATACAACTTTTTTTTTTTTTTTAAATCACCTATAAGACTTAAATAGGTCACATATGTCTTTAAGGATTTGTTTTTAATGTAATACCTCAATTTACATGTAATTCATTGACTTTTTATTTTGCTTTTTCAGCACTGTACAATATAATATATGGATAAAACATACAGCAGCCATGCTGTGAGCCTGTCATGAGGCCAGCAGTAACTGGTATATATCTAGGAAGCTGAAGCTCTAATATAAAATGATCATTGTATGAAGAAGCTTGCACTGTATGATTCTCAGAGACATTATGTCTTATGTTTCATATAACCTGATATAAATCTATCAAACTATCTTAATGTGTGACATATGGTTGTTAAAACTTGGCCAGTTACTTACATCTAAGGAAAACAAAAGTTCATTGTCATGCAACAAAGTGGAGCTACACGTGTACATGAAATGTGTAACACCTCTAGCAGTTAAGTGTTTTATGGTAGATTGAAGCAGCACGGCCTAATAAAATGCCTACCAGCAAGGTGAATGGTCACAGAAGGTGTGCTGAAGAATGGGAGGGGTTTACTGTAGAGCTGAAAGTCCTCATAGCGCTGGCTCCAGGCCCATCTGTCCCGAGAAAGAACCGGCTTCAATGTGTTGGCATGTAGGATGTTCTCTCTCCATGGCTGGAAGCACAGTGAACAGTATCATTATCACATTAACCCTTTACTATGAACACACGCTATGACTGACAGAATAACCAGATTCTACAAGTTGCTTAAAAAAGTTATTCCACCTTCAACTGGGACAGTAAATTATCGTGTCTTCAGGACAGATGAAGCAGCTGCAAGACTAACATTAGTCATGTCATCCTACATGCTTTTCTGTAGTGAACCTATAGATGGCGAACATATTGGCTCATAGAGACAGAATAAGTCCTAAAATGTCCCTGTGCTGAGGTTCATAGGTATGCCAGTAGAGTAAACACTCAGTCCTGTAAAACCCCACACTGCTGAAAAATTAAGAGTGATACCACCTTTCTCAGCTCTTCCACACGAGCCTCATCTGGTAGTCCAGGGTGAGACTTGTCACTACTCATGCTTGTGATCCAAACTGTAGAGGTAGTAGCGGAGCTGGATTCATTTTTGGATGTCACACCTCCAGGTTCCACTGTAGCACTGTGGTACTGCTGACTATAGGTGAACCTCTGCCCAGGCACCTAAAACACAGCACATACAGTTCTTTGCTGGACAGGTGATGTGTTTGTCTAGGTGTAAACACCTACTATGTTAGCAGACTTGCTTGAAACACAGTTAACAAGTCCTTATTAAATGTTTGTACATTAGTTTAAAGCAGTAGTACATGCTTGTCATGTGGAGTCATATTTCTGTTGACCAACCCATTGGATAAATATCTGGATCTGCTCTAATATGTTAATTATGGCGAAGCTCGATAGCTTGTGTGCTGGAATCATAACTAATGGCCTAAAGATGCTAAAACATTTCACAGAGCTAAGGAAACTGCGGAATCAAGAGGTAAAGAACTCCTTTTATAATTATACATAGAAATTTGATCCACTTTGATGTAGAATTATAGATTAGTGGAGCTTGAAGTTCAGACAAAGAGTCTGAAAAAGAAATGTAAAGTTTGCATGGTTTTGTCTGTTGGAATTGCTTCAGCTTCATTTAAGCCTAAAATATACCCCAATATATTAAAAACACAATGAATGTATAAAATAATATTGTACTTGATATGTTATACTCTCATCAAACCTTCGCCATCTCCTTCTGAAGCAGTTCCTTGGCTTGTTCATTTGAGTTGAAGGTCTGTATGCTGTAGTTGTGTGCTGGTCTGCCTTCAATCTGTTGTATCCTCAATACAGCAGCTTCTGACTTCTGCAACTTCTCACTTTCCTCTTGTACCTTTTTAATATTTTCCTAGAATATATGAAAATGCACAAAGCTCTGTTAGTGAATCAGATTAAACTCAAAATACAGTATTTTAGGCCAACAGACCTGAATAAAGTCCTTCTGCTGGCTGTTGCGTTTCCATTTGCTAATGTCTCTGTTATGTGTGTCGAGCAGTGCGTGTCTTTTCATCCGGACAGGCAGAGTGGGAAGGTCCCCCTTAGTCTTTTTTGTAGCCTTTTGCACCCACTGCTCATTACATTTGCCATATTCCTTGCTCATGCTGAGAATCATGTCAGCTGAGGGGAAGAGGTCGTACTGCGCCACTTCATTGAGTTGCCTTATATGACAAAGCTGGCTTAACCTAGAAAAAAGTAGAAGTTAGTCTGTGTAAATTGTAAATGAAAACTGATGCAATGGATTGAAAATCATTTTAAACATAAATATAACTGATAAAAGTATAAAGTCAAGATTTCAAATGTTACAACTAGGAAATTTGTGAGATTCTGTGTTTTGTTTTTTTTACCAATATTTGCTCATTTTGAATTCGATGCCAACAACACGTTTGAAAAACAGCTGGGAAAAGGGCAACAAAACACTGGAAAAGTTGTGCAATGCTAAGAAAAAACATGTCTAACTAATTTGGTTAATTGGCACCAGATCATTACCATGATTGTAGATAAGGCTTTGCTTATTTCAGAAAGCCCGTGTGACAGTGTCAAACTTGATTCTGCATTATTTGCAACAGCATGTAGTGTCTGCAAATATTAATATTTGCAAATAGGAAATTGTTTGTTTGTTGTTTATTTTTACTTTTGCCTTTATTCACTGATAATATGCCTCTGTTGTTTTTAAAGCCTGTGCTGCTGCCACCAAGTGGCTAAATTCAAATCTATTAACGAAGCATTTAATCCGACAGTATAATTTGTTTTGATCTGCAACATGCAAAAATCACACATGCAGTCTTTTAAGGCCATTTATTTTCTACAATGACAAGAAAAAGTATGTGAACGTTTTGGAATTTCACGGTTTTCTGCATTAATTTTGTCATAAAATGTGATCTGATCTTCATCTAAGTCAAAAGTAATAAAAAAATATATTGTGCCTAAAATAACACAAAAACATCTGATCTTTATTGAGAACAACTATAAAATCCTCATAGTGATAGTGGAAAAAGTATTTAAATAACTGGTTGGATTTTGTTTTTTTAAAGCCATTCTGTTGTGTGTTTTGGGTCATTGTCCTGTATCATCAGCCAATTTACAGAGTTACAGCTGACGTACAGACATTCTGACATGCTGAAGATTTTTTTGATACACTTAGGAATTCACTCCAGCTTTATGTAAATCACCAATCGCTGATCATAGATTGTCTGAAAACTCCTTTTTGCAAGGCATGGCATACATAAGCGTATTCTTCTTGTGCGGAGCAAACTCTAAATGTTTTTTGTCAGGTAAAGCAGCTGTGTTTTTCTAATTTTACATTACTCATTTTAACACCTTTTTTGAGGTCATATTCAAAGGGTCCACATATTTTTGCCACTCACACTGTTTTTATGTTTGTTCTCAACCATAAAAAACACCACTTTTTGTGTTATTGCTTTAGACACATTATCTCTGTTAATACTCTTCACTTAGATGAAGATCAGATCACATTTTATGACAAATTAATGCAGAAAACCAGGAAATTCCAAAAGATTGATATACTTTTTCTTAACACTATATATGAGTCCCTGATACCTTGATAAAGCTTGGAAGCAGGGTTGTGGGACTATGCCTCTAATGTAGACCAGAGGCTCTCTCATTATGTTCTCTAGTGGCTCAGATAGATGAACAGGACTCAGGTCAACATCTAATGAATCATATATACGCTTGAAGAAACACAGATTTGAATTGTAGAGGACTATCACCTGCTCTTCCTCACTCCCACTTAGCCTGCAAAACATCACAAAACAAACTGCAGGGTTCTCATTGGAATTTAAACACTCTATCCAGAGAGACAGAACAGCTGAAAACTGTTAACACAGCCTCTAAGGGCAAGATAGTGTTCATAGGCTTACTTCATAGGAACAGCCTCCCAAAGTCTCCTCACTGCTTTCTGTTTCAGCCCTTCAAGAACAAAGATTTGTGTCCTCTTATCTAGCACATGGAATCCTGTAACAAAATCCAGATCCTCGCTCTCATCACACTTGAAATTCATTGTATAATTCGCTAGGGCTTGTTCTATATTTTCCAGTGAGCATGAGCCCAGATGGAAAGCTGATGCGTTGATTCTGAGAATCTCTGATCTCAGCTTGGTCATCACAGAGAAATTGTTGTAATCAAAGAGGTAGATAATGCGCCCAAATGGACCATCATAAGACACTTTACAGCTGTGGTTCTTAACGTTGAGTGGGCAAGCTAGCTCAACTTTGACTTTCAGTTTAGAATTGGCATCAATGTAATGGCCAGGTGGCATGAGTTCTCCACTAGTTACTTTGTCTGTAATCTTTTTGTTCCGTGCACTTCTCTCCCTGTCCAGCAGTGGAGGTGGAGGACAGCATTTGATTGGCAAGTGCACAAGCATACTTTTCCTACCAAGTAGCAACTCGGTGAGGTTCAGGCTTGCAATGCCATAATAGTCAAAAGGCATAATTTCCTGTCTGATTTGTGTTCCATTGCTATGCATGCCTTCATCTGACTCCGTGTCAAACATCACTGTAGTATTTGGTGTTTTTTCCACCTTTCTGTCACGATCATGAACCTCTATCTGCAGGGGCGGACCTGAGAGGAACTCTTGGAGCTCTCGAGGACTCATCAAGCCACTCAGGATCACGTTCACATCTCTGAAGTAAATTCTGGCAGCATGCTTGTGATAGTCTGTTCTGTGTGTGCTCAAGTTATGGAATTTGTACTGACAAAATACAGGCATACATTTTTCCTGGAAAAAAGAATAAACAGAAAAACTGATCAGTGAAAAGGTTGCATAACAAATTGTGTCTACACTGAGTATGTATATATTTTTTTTAAAGGTAATGGTAATAAATAGAATGAAATGGAACACCTGTAGAACGTGGAAAGGGACCGGGGATGAAGGCATTGAGGTGGCTGACAAAACTGTAATGACCAGTGGATTGAGTTCAGCTTTAAGTTGGTCGGACATTAGAGGTCTGTCCAAAGAGATGTAGCAAACAATCTCAAATACACCAGATGAATCAACTGGAAAGCACTCAGCCACCGAGGTCTCGCCTAGCATGCACAGAAATAACATGAAATGTGGCTTTGCTAACAGTGGTATGCTATGGCAACCAGTACAGTTTAACGACACAACAAAGCTGACATTTTTTCATTTTGAGTGACATGTCGACAGTGGATATTTTGTACAGACATTTATTTTCCCACGGGATGTAGTAAAGCTTTGGTGACCCCAAAGCTCCAATTCACCACTTGGCTCACATGACCTCTATCATGACTCTAAGGCTATGTTCACATTAAACGCTGAAGTGGCTCAAATCTGATCTTTTTGCCATCAAGTGACTCAGATCAGATTTTTTCAAACCAACAACCCACTCTCAGAACAGTCAAATCTGTATTCAGTTTTTTTGTTTTGTTTATTTTTTTGATGTCTTACTTTTATTCGCAATCACATTGCTCACATTTCAGTTCAATTTGCTCATGCATGTTATTTTAGGACATCTATAGTGTTCACATTTACAGTTGAATTCATGTCGCTTACAAACATAATTGTAAAACAACTTAAAAAGACCTGTCTAAAAATTCTTTTATAGGCCTCCCTAGTTTATGATCAATACTTTAGGTAATATCTTAAAAGGCAAGTTTATGTTTAAAGCCGCTGTTCCCAACCTATGGACATCCATCTTTGCTTATTTTCTAGTGAATTACTAGATATAATTCTTCTGTGACTCTGTAGTTAAACTGGCCATAGCAAGGAGAAACATGCAACTGCTTGAGTAAAAGGGAATCTCACCTGCCAGTAAGTGGATGGGACTGAATTCCACTGATGTGGAGCCATTCTTTTTCATGTCCTCAAGATCACAAGCATCACTTGTAAGGTTTTGAAAACCCATTTTTATTTGTGGATCCAAATTCTTGTCTACAAAAAGGTTATTGAAAATACTTGAATTGCAATTTTGGTAGAGGTATTTTAGAATAATTGGCAAAGATATTAAATCAGACACACTAGTATGCATACATTCATGAGTCTGGTGAAAGCACAAGGTTATGTGATTGAAAGGCAAAAATTATAAATATACCTGTTTCTGAGCCCACATATGAATTGGACTTTAACAAAGTATCACTTTTGTTCTTTTTACACACGAATGACTTCTTCTCAGATAAGCGTCTGAGTTTTTTTACCATAGACTTGATGCCACCTTAGGATAAAAATATCATGACAAATATATTATTCGATAAAAAACAATATTTATAATATATGAGTCACTTTGGGCAAAGTTAAAGTTCAGGCTCACCACATATGTCTGTTGCATCCTCAGACTGATCCTGTGGAATTCTGAAGACTTTGAGTCTTTCATAGCGGGCCTGACTGCACAGTTTGTCCTTACTGTTCCATATCTGGAGCTTAATCTTATGAGAATGTAGACTGATCAGCAAGTTTCTGGTGACACGGATGTTGAAGTTCTGGCTCCAACAAATCCACATCTGATCTCCTTCATGCCAGGTTCTCAGAATCTGTTACAAAATGTACATATTCATTTTTGCATTAGAGGTACTTTTCCCAACCACAGGATGTTTTAAAGTGTGTCAGCACCCAAGATCAGAAGTAATTTACTGTAGCTCTAGTTGATGTGGTTGCTTTTGACACTCAGGATGTTCTTGAATTGTTCATCAAGCACACACACACTTAGGTTACAGGTTATGGTTACCTGGAATTCATCTTCTCTGTACATTTTTGCTACTGGCCCAAACAATACTAGGTCCACCTTGACTGGCTCTGTATCACTTGACAGCAACTTGTATTCAATATGATAGCAGCTCTGAGCTCTGTGAGCCTTTGCCAGAACAGTGGATGAGCCTTTATTCGCTTTGGCCTTTTCAGGAGCTTCGGGAACATCAACTTCTTCCCCTAAAAAGGACCAAATATTTATGAATCCTGTGAATGATGAAAGAAATCTGCAATCTGTTTCTTCTTATATAGTAAGAACCCTTACTGTATTGTAGTAGTGATTTACTCTATAGTACTTCAGCACACTGAGAATTGCATACACACTCATCATCTTTTAATTACTTTTTATTTTCATGTGGGGTTAATGTTAATCTGTTTACATTCTGTATGACAAGCTTACCTCTTGGGACAGCTAAGGCAATGTAAACTGTCCATGTGACATAATGGGAGCAGTCATCTGGTTGTGATGTGACATCCTCACGTGAACTTAGCATATTTTCTAAACCTTGCTCCGATGACAAATCAGTCTCAAGAACAAGGACATCTTCCTGTTCTTTTTCTGCAACCTCTCCATTGTCACAGTCTGGCTGTGAACTATAAAGACCTGTGTCTGACATGTTGGCCCGAACCTCTCATTCCATTGTAATATCTTCCATGAAAAATGCTGCAAGAAATATAAGATAAATGAAAAGGACAGGGGAGTTTTTATGTTAATGTTTCATAGACTGTAGCAGTAAGAACTCTTGGTTAGGATACAATTCTAAGCTTCCCAAACAATATAATAATATAATATAATATAATATAATATAATATAACCTATAATAATAATACAATAATAGTCACTTAATTACTCCTTAATTAATCTCTGAAAGCAAATCAAACACGTTTATCTACATCAAGGCGTTAGGTAGGTCCATTCATTTGTAAGTCAAAATCAACCTGATTTCTGATATTACATTGATTTTCTGTTCTCTTCCTTAAGTTACACATTCATTTGAGACATAATTTGACTACAATTTATTTATTTTACATGATTCTTATTCAGATAGGAATAGATTTACCCCACATTCAGGTAAATGTATGGATGATAATACAGTACAAGTAAAAAGGGTCCTAAATAACAATACAGCTTCCCCTTAATAATATACACTAATCTGTTACAACGCATGTAGGCCTACTTTATTTGCCTTTCACCTCCCTCAAAATTGAAATCCTTTATAACATTATTGTTGTCTTGGATAAAAGCTTCTGCCAAATGACTAAATGAATAAGTTGGTGGACTTTTCGTCGACAGGAGTTTTTGTGTTTCACCTTTCCAGCTCCTGTAACTAGCTAACTGCAGTATTAGTACTGCCTTATCTTCCATTAGGGAAAAAGCTACATTTGGAAAATACATTACAAAAAACGGTGCAATTATGCCTTACTACGGCATATCTTTTCATTGACATGAACAATGTAATATCTAAAAGTTTCGCTTTGTCTGGTGTGCTCACCTTAGCTCCTGTTGTTGGTCATACCGATTTTACGCTAACGCTACGACCTTTAGCTCAACTTACAGTTGGAGTTAACCTACTGTGTATAACTATTAACTAGGTCAGACAAACATACCTCTGCACTTCTTGTCCGGACTTGAAGCCCCAAAGCTGCTAACTATTTTTACTTATTGTTAATCTAATGAATGCTGTAGTAGTGTTGAAGTAGTAGAAGCTGTCACATCAACTTCAACCTGTGATTCCTAGGACTGCAACGCGTCGCCACGGCAACCGCTGTCGAGCAGGAAGTGAGGTGCTGTTGGGAGCATCGGAATTTCAGAACATAAAGAAATGCACGTAAGGTTTAGTAGAGCCTATAAAGAGATAGACTATGTTATAAATAAAAAAGAAAATCGACAACTATTCTGTTCAGTTGGAACAGCTTAACCAGGGTGTGGGCTGAGAAAGAAAGCCTTGCATGTTGTTGATGTCAAATAGAGAACCGACTCCTGGCCAGTCCTTGAAGAGGTTGAGCTGAGCCAGCTTGAAATGATTAATATGATTTACAGTATAGACCCTGTAGATTTGTTAAACATTTATGGTTTCTATTTTACTTGGGCTCCACTGATATATTCTTGTCAAGTTAAAACGTGCAAATACATGTTTTAATGCTTCTTTATGCAACAGTTTTTCTGGCTTGTATAACTTCCTGTGTCCCACTTCCTTCCCCCTACTCCCTTCTGTTCTGATTGGCCGGCTTGTGGAAGTCTTCCTGTGGGCCAAACCATGTCCAGTTTGAAAATCCTGCTGCATTCTGGGGGATGTTGTGAAAACAGTCAGCCTTGGAGAGCTGTGAACAGATGCTCCATACGTGTTGCTGCCCTGTATAACTGTATCTATTGTTGTTTTATGGTTTCATGATGGGAAAAGTAAAGTTCAGGAAAGTCTGCGGTCTGCATTGCAACATCTGAATTAGATAGAACTAGATTAGTTTGGATTGCATTTGGAATTTATAATTGTTGAAGACAGTTTTGCTGAGGGGTATAAGAAACTTTCCTGCATGTAAAGTGGGCCATGTAATTATACATGCACAAGCAATATTACACATATATATCCTCTTAGATTCTGAAGCTATAGTAAAAAAATATAATTGAATATGTGAGAACATTACAACAGGGACAAAGCAAGTTGCAAAAAGCCCAAGTATGTGTTTTACCTCTGTCTGCAGACCATGCTGTAAAATTTGTTGAGTCGATAAAAAAGCAGTAGGCCCTACCTATTAGTCTCCTGGGCATCTTATATTCTAACAAGGTCTGACCCAAGTGACTGACAAAAGTTTAGACACCTGGTGGCAATTATAATGAGACAAACGCCAGTATGAGACCGTTAGAGTGTGTGTATGGTGGAGACTTCTGGTTGGGACCCCTGGTTTAGGATTTTGGGGGCAGTGCTAAATTCAAATGTGCTCAGTCTTAACACACGCCTCAATTCAGCCCGGCCAGTCTGCTCCGAGTTTCTGCACTGAGGATGTACAGGAAGCGCACAGCATGCTGCAAGAAGAAGCAAAGTAACTCTTTTCATTCTGTGGAAATATGATGGTGCATAATAGAAATGATGGATGCAACAGACTCCACTGATCCATACAGCCGACCAGCGCGCAGGACACAATGGATAGTCAGCACCTTGGCGTACCATTACGGACTGGACCGGGGAGTGGAGAACGAAATAATAGTTTTGGCAACGGGATTAGATCAGTACCTACAGGAGATTTTCCATCATATGGACTATCAAGGTGGAGGCAAAATCTCTGTGGAGGACTTTAACATCTTGTGTGACGTTTTGGGACTTCAAGAGTCGGAGGACACAGAATGCGCCGGTGTTTTGGACAATTTACCCAGCGAGCTCACCTTCAGACAGTTCCACGCCAAACTGTGCGGATACTTCAGCACCAAGGCGGGGAGTCAGTATGAGAACGGCCGGCTGCTGGTCGGGAAAGACAGCGAGCATATAGAGACTCAGATCCGACTAAGAAGCCCTCTGAAGCGGCGAGAGAAACTGCTGTGTGTGGCTGCGAGCGGCGGCACCTCTCCCTCCTCGGAGGGACGGCACGCCTCCGGCTGCAGGCTCGGCTCCTGCACCAGGGAGTGCTATGAGGAGATAGTGGCACTGGAGGAAGCGGAGGACCGAATAACGAAGCTGGAAGACGAGAATGCAAGTTTGAGGGAGCTGATTGAGGACATGCGAGCTGCACTTCAGAGCAGCGATGCGCGCTGCTTGGCTCTGCAGGTCAGAGTGGTCATGATGAGGCTGTATTCTGCTAAGTAGATGAGAGTTACACACACACAACCATACGGAACTTTTAAACATGACAGAGTCCATATGCATTTGGAGTGTAATAATAATTGAATTCTTGTGGATTATACATCCCAAATGTGCACGGTAGGAGTACTGCTAGGGCTGCTCCTCTCACCAGCTTTGTCTTAGGTGAATATTCCTGCATGAGGCCACAAACATCTAAAGGTTTTTCTAAATGACTTATAAATGATATACAATGCACTGGTGGATGATTTGTAACCACTGATGAAGTCATTAGTTACCATACATAAACCCTTTGTAAATGGTGTTGTCCAGTGATATCCAGTTTTCTCACTGTCTAACAGCACCCACAGCAAAAAGGCAATCTTCTCTAATGTTAAAGTTATTCAGCCTATTATGAAATGATCCTATAACCCAGTGTATCTGCTGCTGCAAATCTGACTTACTTCAGTTATAAACTATTTTCAGATGTCCTGTGGCCCACTAAGGGGTCAAACTGTCCACTTACCTCCAGGATAGATTGAGTGTGATCCTCTAGGAAGGTAAACACCAGCTGGACCTTTCATGTCCACCCATGGATTTCCCCTGATGTATTCACAACCAATTACTGATATAGACATTACGTATCATTTAAAAACTCGTTATTGCCCTTTATTAATGACTCACCGATGTTTATTACTGCAGGACTATTGGAAAGTGAGATGCTATGATATTATATATATACATTTAAATTTAGTAGTTTGGCAGATGCTTTATCTGCCAAAATGACTTAGTGAGATACAAGGCAAGCAAACTATCCAAGCCAAGGAGAAAAACATTAATGTAAAGTGCTCTAGGAAGAGCTGTTTCTGTATCATTAGGTGTTCGTAGTAATATTTGTTTACTTATTTTATATTCTCAAGATTTAAGTGCAGAGAAAGTTGTGAAATAGGTCTGTTTTCAGCACATTTTTGAAAATTGGGAATGAGGCTGCTGAGCATGCGGTATGAGGTTGGTAGCTTGTTCCACCATCGTGGAGCCATTGAGCTGAAGAGCTTATGCTGGGATCTTTTGAGGTGAGGTAAAGGGAACCACTAGATGTCATTCGTTGGCAGAGTACAGTGGACGGGAGGGATTATATTGCATAAATGACTTCATTGATTATGTGACTATATGACTAACCAGCAGCAATTCTTCCCAACTTATTATACTTCCTAAAGGAACAGAAACCAGGGAACCAAGAAAAGAAAACCAAGTCATTTTTATTTATCAATAAAGCATCAGTTATAGGCCTTTAACACTTGGAACTATAATAGAAAGTAGCTACCTAAACATATGGCAGTGTACTAATGATTTCATGAACATTTACAACTACACAATTAACCACCTGTGAGAAAGTGAATATCGAGTATCATTGAATAATGCCTTATAACTGCTGCAGAGTTTATTCTTGACTTGACCATCAAACATTGTTGACTAAGGTCATGTGTTGTTCTTCTCCTCAGGTAGGACTATGGAAAAGCCACTCCAAACATAAACCAGAGGAGGGCTGTTTTGTTGCCCACCACAAGCAAGCAACCCAGAAAAGTGTGAGCAACAGCAACCTGAAAGGCACTACCTACAGCAGCCTGAGGAGCCTGCAGAATATAATCCAGGAGATAGATGTGCTTCAGAGCTCCAGAGACAGACAGGTAGAAGAAGCCATGCTGTGTAATCAGAGACTGGAGCAGGAACTTTGGAGCTCTAAAGAGACTGTGGCCGCACTGGAGGACTGCAACCGAGCTCTGAAAAGGGAGCAGGTGAGCATGAGGAGGAAGGTCGAGGAAGCCAGGCAGGCACTGCTCAGCGGACTGGGTAAAGTCAAGGAACTGGAAACCAAGGCCAGTCATGTGCCAGCGTTACAGAGACACATCCTCGAACTGGAATCGGAGCTCCTCTACTACAGGTAAAAACACTGGGGGAACTTGACTCGACAGCCATGTGTCATATTTTAACATCAACACCACCTTAAGAGATTGACATTTTGTTTGAAATGACATTACTACAAGTTGTTATTATCCAAGAATATAGCAAATCAGCAATGTGGGCAACAATTGTGGGGATGTGGGGGCTAAGTGAGGAAAAGACATTTCCATTCCTAATCCCAGTACAAAGCTCTGTTTGGTTGCCTGTTTCTCCAGCTGGTGGAATAAGCCTTGAAAGGGCAGAGAAGCAGACCTATCTGAATCACTAAACAAATCGGTGGTGTGGGTGGTGATTCAAAGTCTGCACCCAGGTTAATGTTACGTGGCCACAGTTTAACCATAATAACTTCAGTGTGCTTCAAAGAGAGAGCTTGTCGGATTGTCAGACAACATCGGAGAACCTCTGGAAACCAACAATTCAACGATTACTCATAGAGTAATATCTGGATTTTCATTCTTTTACGGTGTACACATAAACATTTTACCTCTCTGTTAGCTCCAATCAGCTATCAATCCCTGAGCAAGTGTCTGGCTGTTCGTCATGTCTTATAACAAAAAATCTGTTTTGGAAACTTATTGCATCAGAGAGACCCTTAATACCTTCGCGGCTAGAATCAACCATAATGAATTATAATTCCTCCTAGAATAGAATGACTGTTTATCTCTGGCTTCATGCCTGGAAAACTCAGTGCTATGCTATTTATGAAGCCTTGATGTGGCTTGCTCTTCCAATTTCCAGCCTCATTGTGTTTTAGTTTATTTAACAGGCATCGTGTGTGGCACGTCTGTCCTGCTTGAGCTCCGCTACTGTTGGGAACTATTCATTTTGGTGGAAGTAAGGGTGTAATTGGACTTTGAAAGTACAAAGCCGTTGGTTTAATGTTTATCTCTGTGTCTGTTGTCCGTGCTCGAACCATATAATCAGTGTCTGCAGGTCTGGCTTTCTTAGGTAGCAGATGTCTCTAAGTGGTTGTAACATTTATATAATGCTGTTATTATGAACTCTAAGAGACTCAGAGAGAATCATGCCAAGCCAGACCCTTATGAATAAAGTCGTCATTAACACCTGCCTTTAGGTGATTCTGTATAACACAACAATCACAATTCTCTTCTGTTAAAACCCAAACTCTGCTTATCTATGCAGACTGCTTTCCCAAGTCTTTTCACTGCCCTTCCATTGATAGCCTAATGGAAAATAATTCAACACCACAAAGACTCTGACTTGTCAAGGGAGAGCTCCATTGAGTAAGAAGCTCAACAGACTGACCGTTCTCATCAATCTCCTCTCACTTCTTTCACTCGCCTTCCAAATGAACAATGCCACATAGGCACCCCCTGTTCCTATGGATCTTAGCAACCAGGCTCCATGAATTTTCCCACTGAAAGCCTTAGAGCTTACTCAGTCACATCTCATACTTGAGCGATAAAGAAACACAGAAAGCCAGTTTTAAAGTTGTCTTTTAGGACCCGAGGGAGACGCAGTGCTCTCCATCTTGCTCTGAAACTGTGTGACCTTAAAATTAAGTCATTACTCTTCAATATGTTGTTGCAGTGTCAGATATCTCAAATGTCGCATATGGGGTGGGTTTCAAGGGTTTATTGCGCAGTAGTGTGTGTAAGAGTCTGTTGACATGATAGACTGGAACTTTATCCCCATAGCTTATTTCTAAACTGCTGTGGCAAATAATGAGATTAACTGAAATGCTGCTGTGTCTCAGAGATACAGGGCTGGTGGGCGGGTGAGAACTGGCGCTACTTCTGTCGTGTGGATTCCACTTAAGCAAAGTCATAATAAAGCTGCAGTGCTTATGCAACCTTATGGGGTTGAAAGCAACTAGTTTTAGCTCTAACCCAACAGGATGCTACCCAGTTAATCTTGCCATGGATTGTACTCAGAATCTATAAAGATTTCTCTGCTTTTTTTCCTGACATGTGAAAGTGTTCCTGTTCATGTTCCTGTTCAGTCTTTCAGCATTTGCTCGTACATTTCTCTTATCTAGAAAATCCCCATTCAAGTTTCCACCAACATCCCAGCAGAAGTCAGCTTAAAAGAATGAAACTCAAGATGTGTGGGTGTTGTTGCATTACATGTCTGTGATTTCTTTGGATAGTTTGAGAGAACAGAGAAGAAGCTCACCCTCAGATGGAAGCCACACCTTCAACAGGAGTTGATTAGCAACAGGAAAGTTGTGTAATTGCGATCATCTATAAGCGGTACTTTCAGTTTTGTTTTGTTCTGTTTTTCTGAAGCCCCAGGAGTTAAAAGGGAGTTTAAATCAGTCTCCGTGACTAATGGTCCTCTGTGGGCCAGAGGGATTAGACAATAGGAAGCACAGCAAGAGGAACAAAAAAGACATGAGGAGGAGGAAAGCATACCATCTGGAGGAAGAAGCAAACATTCGACTGTTTGTTCATCAAATGATGGCCATGTTTTGCAAGAGCTCACTAGAGAGGAAAGGCTTTATTCAGCTTTCCATCTTCTTTGAAACTCCAAAGAACAGACACAGAGTGGAGATGTAGAAAGACCCCTTCAAATAAATTTCAGTTATCTTTCACCCAGAACCTATTTAGTTTTATTGATTGATTTCAGGTGTCTCAGCTTATTTAGTCCAAGGATATTTAGAGAGCATACCCAGTCACGTGTCCTAAGTGTGCAAGTTTAAAACCCACTTTTCGTTTTAACGGCACGCCTGTAGACATCTTCTCTGTGTGCCTCTAACCCCTGGCCTTCTGAAGGCTGGCCCCAGGGGAGGCATAATCTCTGAGCCTTTCATGCTCGCTGCGTGGCGCCTGACAGCCGAGGGGAGAGGAGGGTCTAGCAGACCATTTATCTGCCTCTGGACAAGAGTTGCAGCATTGTGTGGAGCAGGTGCTGCTATGGCATTCCTACTCCTTAAATAATGTGAAAGGACACACTCAAGAGCCGTCTGGGAGCTGTGGCATTCTGCTGCTGCTGCCTTAGTGTTGTTCTTGAACAGTCTTCAAAAATATGCACAGCCAAGTGGGCTCTTTTCCACGTCAAACCACTGCCCCGCTATTCCTCTCTCTGGTTTAGAGGTACCGCTGACATCAGCAGAAATACATCACACACAAAATATCTTATAAACCTACAGTATACCACCCACCTTTGCTGGGCTTCTCTCCCTGTACATTCCCCTCTACTTTTAATAGCCCCATTTGTTTGACGTTGGAGGTTTCTTTGCACTTGGCTTGATAAAAACATCTTAGCCCTCTGTAAATGTTATAGGCATTGGTTTTTGGATTTAGTTCTCAGCTAGTGGTAAGCAATAATCACATGCCTGAAGGTGCTTTATTTGTATCCGAGACACCCGGACATTATACAAGAAAGACCTGGGCTTGATTAATTACCATCAGCTATGTAAACACGACCCCTCACCCTTCTCCGTCATGCTGCACAGGGCGCCAGCGAGCGCTGAACTTCAAGTTCAAGCTCAGGTTTATAGCATCCCTTCATTTTAAGCCTTCACACAGAAAGGAGACTGTCATTGACCAATGACACCTGAAAGAGGAAACTGCTCTTTGGGGAGTGGAGGAGGGGAGCGATGATGGGGGCGTCAGGGGTATGTTGATGTAAAGTTCACTTCAGTGCTTCACTGTGATAACTACAGGGAGGTGCTGGCTGTAACAACAAACAGCTGGTCTACCCCTCACAGGCCAAAAAAGTGTCTTTAGACTTTTGCTAATAGGTTGGAAAACATGATCCTATTAATTAGAAATGCCCTGACATAGCACAATAGAGCTATTCATGTATAACATTATAATATTTCACTGCTTTTTTCAGTTCCACTTTTGTGCTAATCTGAAAGTTTGAGCTTATTGCAAGTGTCAATTTTACTTTGGCTCACGTCCAGATAAGCGGTGCTCTGATACAAGAATATGACAAAAGAGTGTGACAAACCATACAGTCAGTTCAGGAAATGTCCAAAAAGATGATCTGCATGTATGGTACTACAGTAAACCCACAGTTCTTTATCTTATGAATGGAACACAATGGCATTGCACTGGAATCTGTACTACAGAACTAATCAGGTTTTGGTCACTAACAAACTTCTAAAAGTTTGGAAGAAATATATGAACCCTTTGAATAATGACCTCAGAAAAGCTAATTAGAGTCAGGTGTGTCAGCATAAGTTAAGAAAATTAGTTTGTAAGTGTGGACTAGAGCTAGGACAAAAACCAAAAACCACTCAAACTTTTTGAGTTCGGTCTGCATGAAAAGAATGTGCTTATGTGAGCCATGCCTGGCCAAAAGGAGCTTTCAGAGGATCTATGATGGCGAACTGATGATTTACATAAAGCTGGAAAGTATTAGAAATTGATTTCAAAGTCTTTAGAAATTCAGTCTACAAACGATCTACAAATGTTTTTGGACACTTTGGGACTGTGTCTACTCTACCAAGAAGTGGGCGGCCAGTCAAATTGACTGGAGCACAACAAACACTCATCAATGAGGCAAAGAAACAACCCTGAGTGACAGTCAGAGATTTGAAAGCATCGCTGGAACTGGCTAACATCTTTGTTCATGAGTTTACAGTACGTAAAACATTGAACTAGCAGGGTGTCTATGTCAGGACACCACGAAGGAAGCTGCTGCTTACTAAAAAGAACATTGCTGCATGTTTGAAGAGCACATAGACACTGTTCTGTAGACTGATGAAACAATATTGAACTATTTGGAAAGAACACACAGCACTACATCTAGTGTAAAAAGGTCACTGCATATCATCATGAAAACATCATCCCAATCATAAAGTATGGTGGAGGAAACATCATGATTTTGGCCTGCTTTGATGCATCAGGGCCTGACCAGTTTGCAGTGATTGGGGGGAAGATGAATTCCCAATTGTCTGTACAACAGCTGAAACTCTGTGGAAGCTGGGTGATGCTACAGGACAATAAGCAAAAACACCGAAGCAAGTCCACAACAGAATGGTTTCAGAAAAACTAAATCCACCTTCTGGAGTGGTCAAGTCAGAGCCCAGACCTCAACCCAATACAGATGGTATGGAACAACTTGAAAAGAGCCACACACAAAAAACAGCCAAAGAACATGAAGCAGTTATTAACACATACTTCTTCCACTTTCATTATGAGGATTTTATGGTTCTCAATAAAGACGTGAAAGACGTGACATTATTCACAGTCACATCATATTTGTTAATACCTCTGACTTAGATGAAGATCAAATCATGTTTTATGAGAAAATGACAACATTTGAAAAGGTTCACATACTTTTCTTCTTGACACTGTAATAAACAATATTATAAGCCATGTTGGGGGGTGTCTTAGAAATGTCTTTAAAGACAAGCTTGAGAACTGCTGTCTTACAGGTTTACACACATACTGTGAAGTCTGCAGTATATTTTACCTTCTTTCTGTCTCTGCAAAATAAGTACATGAATTGATATTTTCAGTTTTGGCAGGTCAAACCGTCTCATGCTGCTTTTTTGTTTGGCACATTGGCAAGAGTTATGGTGCCTGCCTCATGAAATGCTGATCAAATTCTGTCTGTGTGTGCAGCATCCCACAATCTGACAGCTCTCCAGGATGTCTGTCTGAACTACTTTCAGGTGTCTCTTGTCATCCAGCTGGAATTCCCAGGCTCAGCATCCCAACCCCCCCAACGCCCAACAGCATACCTCATCACTGTGAAGCCATGTGATGGGAAACCCTCTTTAAACAATATAAATCTCAAGCACACTCAAAAACAAATTCCAACTAGATTTTATGTGACACTTAATAGATCCTTGTTTTTACTGTAGAATCTTTTCTGGACACAGTGCCATTTTTTTACTTTCTCCCCATGTCAGCGGCTTGAACCAGAAGCTGTGGCCTTGCTACAATATTCACTGAACACAGGCTGCAGCCTCCCTCCAACCGCTGTCAATTAAAGTGCAATTAGTCACACCAAAGCCCGCGTCTGAAAACGTCCTCCACCAGTTCATTCCAGAGTCGTTTCCGCAGCAACAGTCTTGTGTGTGTGTTCACGTCCATATACCAGTTCCATGTTGGTCCAACTGCAGCTGCTGGCCCTCATGAGCTAACTCTTGACTTTCCTCCACCACGGCCCCCACTAACTTAAACACAACTCTGTGATTGATTGCCTGAAATTATGCTGCTATTGCTGACCTTCAGTGAAGTCAGCGGTTTCTCTTCAGTTTTGCACAAAGTAGTACACAGATGCAGGAGTATAATGTTGTCTTACAGCACGGTCTGCCTTGTGCCAACAGGATATAAGCATGAGTGCTTTCGTGACTTTTTTTTTTAGAGAGCCAGGCTGAACCTTTTCAGAATTTTCTATTTTTTTCTTCAGCAAGACATCGTCATCTGGAAACGCTTATTCTGTGTTTTACGAAGGCCCCCTATCGGATTTCCCCCAGCACAAAAGAGCAGACAGCAGGAGAAACCTAGAAAATTCAAACCATTACAGAACGATTGATCGGCTTAAACTACAGTCCCAGTCTGTCTTTTTTAGATACAAATGGTTGTGTGTGTCCGTGACATATAACAAAACGTGACGTCTAAATGTGACGTATCTTTTCATCTGCAGATTGAAACATATGCAGCAGACCTTGTTACAAACTCACGGGCTTCAAAATGTCTTAGCTCCAGCTTTGCCTAATCGAGTGTGCATTTACACAATCACATCTTGCCTGCTGACTCCTACTAACTCCTAACACTAATAGCGCCATTCTACCATTGACCCACTTTACTGTAAAATGCCTCAAAGATACTATGTCTGGCTTCAATTACCCCACCCAGATTTGGCATACGACATCACAGGCCTCTATAAAATGATCATGGCGGTTGTAGATGTGGCGTAATACATACAGCCTTGTGTTACTTGATATGTTGTGTTTGATGTTGGGAATTGGTTTGGACTGAAATTTTCTGAAAATCTGTGAAAAATTGAAGAGCAGTTTTAGCCCCTTGGTCATTGTCAGTTTATGTGCCAAGTGATTCGCAGCAGCACTGAGGGGGTTATGTACAGTATTTACAGAGAGAACACGCAGTCGAACAGCTATACTGAACCCGCATTCGTCCTTTTCAGGTCGGAGGTGTCAAAACTACAAATCCCAAGCAGCTCTAGAGCTGAGCAGCAGCCGAGTGCAGGCGGCAGGCCGGGCCAGAGATGCTGCTCAGACTCCCAACATGACCGGTGTTCTCCGACGGGGCGTGCTGTGACAACCCCAGACAAAAGTAAGACACCTTTTTTGCTAAGGTCTTACATTGTAGTGCTATTGATTTTTGTACAGCATTAGAAAACCAATTTTTGCACATTCGTGTGAGAGAAAAGTCAAACAAGCACTTCATCAACAAAAAAAAGAAAAAGGCCTGTTTGTTTACGGCCATCAGCCTTTGGTTCTACTGCTGTGGTGATACCCATGATGCTGTGTTGTGGTGTCTAGTGGAGGAGCAGCTGTTCCGTTCAGTGGAGGGTCAGGCCGCTTCTGATGAGGAAGACGACAAGTGGACCGGAGATCAACAAAGGCAGGTGGACGAGGTGAAGAGGATCTTGACCAGGCTGTCGTGCTGTGGGGAAAGGTATAAGTCACATCTACAGTGCGTCACCTCTAGCTCGTGAAGAAGGGCACCAGCTTAGAGCAAGCTGGAGGAACAGTTTACATCATTTTTGTCTGTATCATAGCACAGGTAGAAAAATACAGATTATTTGAAAACACACAGAAAAGTCAAGATTTGTTAAATAACATGATTTTTTTAATCCAGAACAGGCTAGTTTTTCTGACTAATCCTTTTGCATTAAATAGCTGCTGACTACTATCGGTATGAAGCACAACAACAGCTGAGCAGCTAGTTTTCGTACTACGGTGCTAAAATGTTGCAGTGTCACACAATTTGAAAAGTGTATACACCATAAAAAGATACCAGTGTGTACCTGTTTAGATATTAGTAGTATTTACCCCCAACATGTCAAACTCTGATTTGACTATTGTAGCTCCAAAGCGTTACACGCCGTCTGTGTTCTGATATTTGTTCTTGACCAGGTGTGACGACAAGACATTTAAGAGGCTGATGTCTAATTTTGGGAGCTCAAGGAGCGAGGAGAGCTGCAGCGCTGTGCTGGAGCTCCTGGAGAGGGTGACCAAGTTGCATAAGCAGCTGGAGCTGAAGGAGAGGCAGGCAGAGATGGACATGGATCAGGTACAAACCACCACTGAACTCCATCACACCAGGGTGGCCACAGTACCACAGCACCCTCTGACCTGCGCTGCTTGTTCAATTTACACTGAACTGTGCTCTCCTGAGAGTGTTTTGTCTTGCTTTACATCATAAGCCCTTTTGTGGCTGTGTGTATGGTGTTAAACTAGATTAGAGAGGACTGGAGAAGGTTGTTATGAAAGTGGAGCGCTTCAAAGGCAAAACCGCAGCTAGTGGCCTGATCCTGCAGCTTCCACCCATACAAACCACCAGCAGCGGGGTACAGAGCCTCTCACGTGTGTTTGCATGTGTGTGTGTGCGTACATGGATGTGTGTGTGTGTGGGGGGGTGTTTGCAGCTGTTTCTCACTTGACTCGACCACAGAAACACACCCCCTCCCCTCGTCCCACACGACACTTCCATCATAAATTAAAGCTCTTATGTTACACTCCAGTCGTATTGTCACAACACAGGAAGGCAGGCAGAAGGGAAACTGTGACGTAATCTGTTCCCAGAACATCTCAGCACTCAGAGAGGAAAAGTTCAAACCAAACAAAGTCTTGACTGTGAGGCTTTGTTTATGCGCAGGATGTGTGGAGCGAGACCTGTGTCCTTCACTGTGGTATGACACAAAGGTGCACTGCAGGGATTTCCAACATTTTGGCAGGCAAACCTACAACATGTGGGCTGAAAGCTCTCTCTACAATCTACAACATTTGACATCTATTTACTCCAAGATATTTCTGTGCTGTATTAAGATGTTTTGCAGGGCGAGAAAAAACGGACACTACATTTCGAAGAGTGACATATCCAGCTGCTCTTGTAATCTTATCGAATTTAGTCTGGATCGACACTAATAACTGGAGAGCTGTGCAGAGTGTGGAAGGAGGAGGGAGGTACTGTCGTTTAGTTTGACTGACTTTTTCTGTATGTCTCCAGGTGAAAGATTCCCTGGTCCAGGAGCTGCAGCAGAAGGCCGAGGAGACTGAGCTGCTTCATATGGAGCTGCAGATGTTGGAGACGGAGAGGGTTCGCCTGTCACTGGTGGAGGAGAAACTCGTGGACATTCTCCAGCTCCTCCAGCAGCTCCGAGACCTGGTTAGTCACAGCTTCAGGGTAAACAGCTCTATCTAGTCTTAAAGGGTCAAGTCTGGCTGGCTGCGGACTAGTTCAAAGTCTACTCGCGCTGCAGTGGAGTGATCTTTCTAGTTAGACGTTACAAAGACAAAAACATTTTTACTAGCATTGTTCAAAGACAAACCTCCACATGGACTAGCTTACTTTTTGTTAAATGTCCTTTATTCTGTTGAAAGAGCAAGAAGATGTCTCACTGTGTCAATATACTGGAGTGGGGGTGTTATACATTCTTCTACCAACTAACTTTAACTGTGTGAAATTGATTAAGAGCAAATTATTGTCACTTGCAATGCAACATGTGGGAGAGCTTTTGTGGCCGCAAGTGTCAGATTAACTGCTCAAGTGCCTGGTAAATCTTAATGTTTTGTTGCAGAACGTCTCACGGAGGTCTCTCGGGAAAATCCTGCTCAGCACTTTGGAGTCTTGCAGCGACCCACAACACAGTTAGTAGAGCTTGCATATGCCTAATAAAGTCAAGACGAGTCAAGTGATATGTGAAAATGAAAATGTACAGTTGCTCAGAGAAATTAAATCAAGTTTCCCTCGTCTGGTTGTCTGTAACCTGATTCCCTCAGCAATCACATCTGTTGAGTTTTTTTTTTTTTTTTGCACAGGGAAAGCCCACATCCTGGAGGTGCTCAACGCGCTGTACCATGAACTGGCTGCCTGTGAGATTCTGTCTACTGGTGGACCTCTGGAGCAAACACAGAGTCAGCAGTCGCTCAACACTCTTATCATCTCCTGTTGAACAAGGCTGCCTCCTCCTGGCCCAGTCCTGTTTCAGCATCCTGTCTAGAGGGTGCTTGAAGCTGTATCACCGCTCAAGAAACTGACTTTGTGATATGTATAGTGTATTATAGTGTAGCTTCCAGTGGGTTTTGAAAATTTGTGAACCTTTCAGAATTTTCTCTACTTCTGCAAAAGATGTAAAACATCATCCAATTTTCACCAATCCTCAAACTAGATAAAGGCGATGTGACAAAAACTGACACCTATTAGTATATTTATTGTGTAATAAAATCTTGAATATTGGTGTGTGGGAAGTATCTGAACCTCCAGGAATATCAGTTCACACGAAGGGAAAGTTAGAGTCTGGTGGGGTTTTTTTTAAAGAAGTGAAATCAGGGTCTTAGTGATCAGAGTCTGATTTTGACAACACAGCTTTGTAGAAGAGATTCTGATGCTCTCCACATAGAGAGGGTGTCACAAGTGCAACTTAACTAGTCCATTATTAGCCTCATCAGGGGTGGTCGACCACAAGAAACACACCAAGAGCAAGGTGGGTAATAGTTTAATAGCCTCAAGGAACCTTAGCAAAACATCTGGGAAACTAAAGGTCTCATTTACACCGGTTAATATTAATGTTCATGAGTCTACCATCAGGAAAACATAAAACATTGGTGTTGCATACTTTTGCTACACAAGTATTTCAACAATAAATAAATGAAAAAGTGTCATTTCTTTGTCTTATTTGTTTAATTGTTGCCTTTTTAGATTTAGGACTTGCATAAAAGGTTCACCATGTTTTAGGTCACATTTATGCAAAAGTAGAGAAAATTCACAAATTTTCCTGAGCTATTAGAGATACTTCTCAGATCCTGTTATCTATAAAGGGAATTTAGTCTAGAATGCAAAGAACAAGTCATTATATTTTAAGGGAATTGTTGCTAATATGATTTTCTATGAGCTTTTATTGCACATAATTCTTCATTGTGATTATCCCTTGATTTTTTTTTCTACAACAAATTTGAATGTGAAAATGTAGAAATAAGCTAAACTTTACAAGGGCATGGAGGAGCCTGTGAAATTTACCAACCTCTACTTGGGATGAGAACGTCCCTGATAGAAGTTGAGTCTCAGGATAAAATGTACAGTACAGTCAACAGGTACACTAGAAACACATCTGCAAAGTATACAGAGACAAGCATGAGTGTTTAATGGTACATTGTAGTGGTTTATTCAATAACATCAATAATGTTGTATAACCTCTGATCCTATAGTGCAACAATACCATTTCACTATTAAAAGTACAGTGTCTAAGTTAACCTCTAACTAACATAACAAAGCAGATTTAGCTTCATTTATATGCTGATTGTGAAAGATGAAACTTGTTCATATGAGTTGGATCAGCTGCATTCTCACTGTTTGTCTTGAAACTGGTGTCTTGGATACTAAACCACTCAGTAATGTCATCGAGTCATACCATTAAAGCCTCTGAATAACACAGCCTGATCGCTTGTTCATTTATGAAATTTCTGTGAAATTGCACTCAAATCTAAAAGACTTTTCACAAATAAAGTAATGAAAACGTTTTGCATAGGTACCTGCAACACTGTAAAACAGTTTGAGTCTGCTAGACCAAAGTCCACCTGTTGTCTGTTGTAAAAACACGGCATGGCCTTTATTGAACCTTGATGTTTACATCACTGATGTAGCTTTATTAGTTATGTAGATATATTAAACATTTGGCAGAATGAGTTTTTCCTACTTGCAAAGATCTTCTGGACTCATATTATTTATGAAATAGTCTATGGCAATATACTACTTTAAGTGTAGTATGCACTACACTACACATACACTTCAATAAAATACAAAACATTACAAAATATTATTAGCAAAATGTTATTTATCAAGTGAAATAATCTCATTAAAACTTTGTCAGCTATATAACATATATTGCTGTATATCTTTTGCAGATGATTTTGTATTATGGCTGTAAAACAGGAAAATAGTGAATTCAAATGATGGTATGATAATAATCAAGGTGACAGTGTTTTCTGGTCCCACTTAAAAACCTGGACCATGAAACAGTTCATGTGTGTCGTTCATGATGGAGTCGCGTCGCTAGGCAACCCCCGGAATCCCGCGAGACGACGCCTGCCGTTAAGAAAGCAGCTCAAATCCCGCGGGATTTCCGTGGTTGCCTAGCGACGCGACTCTGACGATCGCAGCAGGTTCCATCTGTTCCAGTGTGTTCGAGTTAAGGTTTTATTATTATTTAGATATTACATATTTATTATCTTCCCATTCGAACATTTAAGAATAGCTAGCGTAATGTAACGTGGGTTAATGTGTTTAATTGTCGTGTGTGAAGCGCTTTGTATGTTTCAGTAATTAAAAACCTTTTCCCACAGTACAATGGCTACGGTAGCTGCGCAGGCGCATTTCTCCTTTGGTCTCCGGACAGGTGTGACGAACAACGTGTGTTTCTACGACGAGCACACGGTGGTTTTCCCCAGCGGGAACAACTGTGTGTGTTACAACAGCGTCCAAAGATGTCAGAGGTTCATTCCAGGTGCGACAGTATATATGGATAGATCCGAGTTCTGAGTCATTTCACTTGTTTCTCACCTGTTTTCTTTCTGCAGGCTCCGAGAAAAGCAGGGCCATGCGTGCTCTGGCCATCAGTGCCAACAGACGGTACCTGGCGGTGTCAGAGGGGGGTGGGAAGGCCACCATCACCGTGTTCGACCTGCAGCACGAGCAGGGCAGGAAGAGAAAGGTTCTGACCGCAGGAGACATGTCTGATCCAGAGTTTGTGTGCATGGCTTTCTCCCCTGATTCCAAGTACCTGATAGCCCAGACAGGGGGACCGGAGTGGACGCTGATTTTCTGGCTTTGGGAAAAGCAGAAAGTGGTGACATCGGTGAAGACCAGCAACTCCAATAATCCTGTTACCCAGGTGAGGCATTCAAGGTTCATCAGTGTGACCTGAAGGCACTTATGCTCTGGGCAGGTTATAATATTGTGTTGATGTCCCATCAGGTCAGCTTCAACCCTTATAACAATATGCAACTGTGTGTGAGTGGAAGGGGTGTGTTCAAGCTGTTCCGCTACTCAGAGGGAGCTCTGAAACAGAGCAGCTTCCCAAAGGTGGAGACCATCAACTTCCTGTGCCACACCTGGGCGACAGAGGAGCGAGTGATTGCTGGAACGGACACAGGCAGGCTGCTGGTGTTTGAGTCTGGAGACCTGCGAAGAGAGATCAGCCTGCATCCTAATGTTGTGCAGGAGCAGTCTGACAGGTCAGAAGTTGCCCCACACTGATACAGTGTCAACATTTGGGTGTCCAGAGATGATTTTCTCATAGCTCACATACAGCAAATGTGTAGCGTAGGCCAGGTAAGAGTTTAGGGTGGGTTGTGGTGAGATTATCGAGTGATGAAGGATACGTAAATAGTTTGACTGCACTGGGTTTATTCTCAGCTAAATGTACCAAACATCAAACTAAAAATGAATTGATTGTACTAATAAACAGAGGTGTCGACTCAGTCATGTTCCCAATGACTTCATTGACAAAATAAAAGACGTAACCTAAACACCACTGATTCATGACATAGACTTATCAAGTTCAAAGATGAAATTAAATATACAGTACTGTGCAAAAGCCTTAAGCACCATTCCATTTTTCTTTGGTTTAGCAGTGCTATTATAACTATAAACCTATTTAGATTGTAGTCACTTGATTAGAATATGTTCACAGTGATAAACATCACAAACATATCAGAATAACCATGTTTGTTTTAACATTATGTGGCTAAAGTGACAAATAATAAGTGGAAGCTCTGTAAAGGAATCTGGAAGGATCAAGGACAAAAACAGAAGGGGAAGATCTGATGAGAAGTTTCCCAGAGATCAGAAGTCCAGCAAGCACCTGGTTCACCACTGTATGTGTACTGTATGTGTACTGTATGTGCACATACAGTACACATACAGTACACATACTGTACTGTATGTAGGCGCCATTTGCTTTGTTCTTTTATGAACGATGACCAGTATTTATTTCTCTTTTTTAGAAACACAAAAAGTGGTTTCTTGGCTTTTGCCTTTTTTCCCCTAAGTTTGGGGACACTTGGAAATGCTTGTTTTATGACATCAAATTAATCATAAATACAGTTTGCAGTGAAAAGTCAGTGAAGATTCTCAGGCATCCGACATTTCACTGCACACTGTATTTCTGATCGGTTTGATGTTTTGAACTTGTATACATATATTTATCTTATCCAGTTGCCATGACTATGACATTTTTTTCACACACTCCCCTTCCATTGTTTCACCTGTTGAGCCTATTCAGGCCAGATGTGAAATGAAACCAACCTGAAGGTGGGTGAACTTGAATGAAATTGAAGTTGAATGCTATGAACCAGTAATTTTTTGACAGTGCACATGAAGGACTTACGCTGACATTAACCGCTCATGAGAGAGCATGAGGGACACCAGTGTTTGGCAGAGCTAACCAGCAGACAGAAAGTTGAAGTCTAAAAGTCTATATGTTTAAATGGAAAATGGTGAAGGGCTTGCCATGACATGTTTATACCTGGCATTATGTAAGTAATCTGGACTTCATGCTAAGACTTTTCCCACTTTATCTAACAAGTGTCTCCAAAACCTGATCTGAATCTTATTCCTCGTTGTTATCAACAAACTAAATAAGATATGTGAGCCACATAATTTTACCAAGTGACATGTTCTGGTGCCTTTTCAAAAATCAAAGTGAAGAAATAAATACGATGCCCTTCTGCTGTCACTTCAGGTTGGAGCTGTGATAAAATAATTAACTTCATTAAAACTGTACAGGCAGGTGGATCCGAAAAAGAATAAAGGCACTGATGTGGACGAAGCCTCCGCTGTTTCTCGCATCACAGCCATCCTGTCCTACTCCAAAGGTTTCATGTGCTCTATGGGTCCTGGCTCAGTGTGTCTTTTTGAAAAAACTGAGGAGGACAGTTACAGAAAGAGCAGGGAGATACAGGTGAGAGTTTATGTTTTAACAGGCGCCAGTGTCTCTGTAGGGCTGATTTATTTTTGTAAGTGATCATGAGTGGATGCTTTTCTGTCAGATTCCTCCAGACCCATACAGTAATGAGGTGACAGCAGCTGAATGCCAGGAGGTTGACACCATGTGCATCAGTCCCGCGGAGGAGACACTGGCGATCAGTACAGATCAAGGACAGCTGTACAGTGTCAGCCTGTCCTCTGTGGATGTGCACAAGGTAGTACAATCACCTCTACCTGCACCACAGCTGACTGTGTTCAAAGCAACTATAGCAGTGGATTAAAAAATACACAGCCCCCTCATTAATTCCAGCTCCACAGCTGTGATAGTGTGTGACCTAATCCTCTTCTTTACCACTTTCTTTCAATTGTCTGGCTTCACTGTTTTTCTTTCCCACATATGTTAGACATCAAACTAGCTTCCAGCAACTAGCAGGTCCTTAGAAGATGTTCCCTCTTTTAGGAAGAACAGCTACATTTTGAGTTCCTGTCCCAGTCCTTCCACTCCAAGTCCATCACAGGTTTGTCTATCTGCATTCGGAAACCCCTCGTCGCTACTTGCTCTCTGGACCACTCTGTTCGCGTCTGGAACTATGAGACAAAGTAAGCATAAGCATAAGCATAAGTAAGTATTAAGTGATGTATGTACTTGGATTATTTGTCTGAATCATACATATGTAAAGAAAGCGGCCTCCAGCTTTAGGCCCTGTTTTTAGTGGTGTTTACAGATGCATACAGAATCCATGTGACAGCAAATGTAGCCCATAAGCTTGCCATGCCAAAGACTTGATATATTGTTTTGTCATTGCTGAATAAGGGCACTGGAGCTGTACAAGCAGTTTCAGGAAGAGGCATACAGTGTGGCTCTGCATCCCACTGGCCTCTTCATCCTGGTGGGATTTTCAGACAAACTCCGGCTGATGAACCTGGTCATTGACGACATCCGCACTTTCAAGGAGTTCACTGTGCGCAGCTGTAGAGAGGTGTGTGCATGCTGATTCCAAGTTCACTCTTTAAATCCACAGTACATCATGCACTCTTGAGATCTCACTGTCTCTTTTCTTTCCTTCTTTCACTAGTGCACTTTCAGCCACGGTGGCCACATGTTTGCAGCCGTCAGTGGAAATGTGATTCACATCTATTCTTTTACCTCTTTCGAGAATGTGCTAAATCTGAAAGGCCACAGTGGAAAGGTGAGCCAGGCATGATATGTGTTCTACAGCACACCCAGCAAGTCAGTGTGATCATTAACTACACAGCTTCTTTTTATTGTTGCAGGTTCGTGGCATTGAGTGGAGCCTGGACGACAGCCGGCTGGTTTCATGTGGGATGGATGGGGCAGTGTATGAGTGGAACACAAAGACTGGCAAGCGTGAGTCAGAGAGTGTCCTCCAGTCCTGCAGCTACACAGGTGTCGCCTTCTCTTCAGACTGCAAGACCATCCTGGCTGTAGGAACAGACCTCACACTGAAAGAGATCCAAGATTGCCAGGTCAGTAGGAACAATACACTACTGGATCAAACTTCTACTGAATCATACAGTGCAATGAGCTTAATGTCCTGTTTGTGTCTTAGAAACAAGATCAGACCTTTTTCACACAAAATGCAGCACAGTATAGTTTCACCTCTTTAGCAGATCAGTTGTTTAAAATGTTCCCACAGGCAATAAAAGTATAACGTGTCAGAAGGTCATGGGTTGACTTTTACAGCAAGTACACACTATCACACTATCACATATATTTTGCTGCAGTGCTGCAATCAACACAGGAAGGAACATGAAATTTAAGACATTACTTTATTGAAATGAAATTGTATATCCAGGAAACCTGCATAAATCTGTTTGCCTTTCCCCTGAACTAAAAATTAATGTGCAGGGTTATATTGTCTGTTCTGGCTTGTATCTTGGTCATTGTTTCCACAGATACTGAGGGAGGTTCCTGCTGATGATGTAGCTAACACCGCCATTGCAGTTTCTCATTCTAGTAGAGCCATTTTCACCGGCACCTCTAGTGGAACCATCAGGGCCATTAAATACCCATTACCTGTCCAGAAGGAGTGGCTCATGTACCAGGCTCACTGTGGACCTGTCACTAGGGTGGGTCACTGAATGTGATTTGATTTTTAATACTAATTTGAGAGTCAGAAATGATCTGTTATGGTAAAATGTCTACTGACTAGTCTTGCATTTCCTCAGATGGTTATCACATTTGATGACCAGTTCCTGCTGACAGTGTCCGAGGACAGCTGTCTGCTGATGTGGAGGATCATTGATAAGGAGGGAAGAGGACTGAAGAGCAACAGACAGATTGTCCACACAGAGGAGATCCTTGTCACTAAATCAGACCTGGAGGAAAAGGTTCGTATGTGTCTGCATTAGATAATCTTATTGTACAGTATGTAGTAACATTCTCTAGTTGGACTAGACAGGACAGCATATTCAGTAATGTTATAAAGGTTACACCTGGTGGATCCTAGTGTGACTGCATGTATCTACAGCTAGTACCTGAAATAATTCAATTCAATTTTATTTATATAAAGTGCCAAATCACAACAGGAGTCCGCTCAAGGCACTTTACAGTGTAAGGCTTAAGACCGTACAAATGTTAACTGGACACAGAATTATATAGAAAACCCCACAATTCCACTTAAGCAGCACTAGGCAACAGTAGAAAGGAAAAACATATTTTAATGGAAAAAACCTCCAGGATAACCATGTTCAGGGTGGGTAAAGACCCCAGCTCTCTTGCAAAGCCTAAGGCCATGCTGGATTTGGTGTGATGTATGTTCAGAAATATCATGGTTAGCAAAGTTCAACATAAGCATCCAGTTCTGTATTCTTGTGTGTCTGTGTTAAAGAATCAGAACATGCTGGAGCTGAAGATGCATCTGGAGGAGCTACAGATGGAGAATGAGTACCAGCTCCGCCTGAAGGACATGAACCACAATGAAAAGATGAAGGAGATTTCGGACAAGTTTAGCCAGCAAATCGAATCTCTGAAAAATGCACAACAGGTGTGTCAGGCCCCCTAAGAGCTGTTATCGAAACAGAACTCAATGTAGAATTAGTTTTAGATGTCTACCAGAACCCAGTAGTAACTAATCACTACTGACGCAGTGTCATTCTCTTAGCAGTTGATGTGTTAAAAAAAATACAAAAAAAAATCCATATGCTATATTTGTACTTTATACCTCTGTCACCACGTATATGTTGTTTTTTTTCTTTTATTTGAAACCTACTGTCTGATCGTAACATGGAGTGTAATCTACAGGTCATGAAGGCAGAGATGGAAAAGCAGGAGCATGAGCACAAGGGGAGTTTTGCAGACTTGTCTCTGAAACACACAAAAGAGCTGAAGGATTTGGGTAAGAAGATAATACACAATCAAGTTTTCTATTAAAAAACACAATCTAGAATAAACTGTCAACATTTTTTGGAGTAATCTTGCTGGATCTCCTGCCTGTCTCTCTACGGTATATCTAGAGTTGTCCTACAGTCAGAAGCTGATTGTGGAGCATAAGAGGTACCAGGATTTTCAGCAGAAGTATCAAGGGATGCAGGAGAACTATGAGAATCAGCTGAAGTCTGCAGAGCAGAGCAGAATCCAATCACTGGAGGAGCAGAAGCAGCTCTACGAGGCCAAGCTGCAGGAGAAGACTCAGCTACTGGCTCAGGTCACTCAACAGGAGGATGAGGAGGGAGACCTTGGGTGGTCATTTGGTGGTGAAGGAGCAAGGAGGAGAAGTTTGATTGATTTTATCCTGCTTTCATTTTTATACAGTGTCAAGAGGATGCACAGCAGCAGATCCGTGAGTTTAAAGAGATCATAAAGCAGGTAGAGGAGGATGAAGAGAGGAAGATCCATGACATCCAGATCCAGTATGAGAAGAAACTACACACAGAAAAAGAGGCCAACACGAATCTCAAGGGAGAAACTGGGATGGTGACACAGAAGGTGGGAAATGTCTCTTTAGTTAAGACGGTTTTGCTTTCAGCTGTTCTAAGTTCTAACGTTGTGCTCCTCTTTCCGCGCCTTTCTCCTCGTTCAGTTCTACAGTCTGCAGAGGCAGATTGATGACAAATGCACAGACATAAATAAGCTGAAGCATGAGAGGCAGAGGCTGCTGGGGCTGATTCGGTCCCTGGAGAGTGACATTGAGGACCTGAAGAGGCAGATTGCCGGACATGAAAAGACCAACCAGGACAAGGTGACTGAGATGAGAGCTTTACTAGTTTTCATTACACTGGCAGTCAGGTTGTTTGGTTCTAAATAGCTGGGCATTTACTGTTTGAATATACTGTACTGTGAAAGGTTTATTTGTCACATAGACAGCTATACACAGTATCATATGCAGTGAAAAGCTTATACGACTGCCTGACTAAAAGTACAAGTACCTTACAAAAAATAATCCAATTCAAATAGAAATAAAAATATAAAATGAGAAAAAAGAAGAATATAAAGAACGTTAAGGTGAAAATGTTCAACATTTACGAGGTTGCTGTGGAATAGAATTAAAAATAGTTCTACAGGATAAGCTAAGGTAAATTACAGCTGAGTGAAGTTAGTGGAAAATGAGCAATGTGCAAACAGAAAAATGTGCAAGGTACCAGGAAGGGTGCAACAAGTAGCATGTGCAACTTCATGACAACTTCATCCTGACTGATGTGTGAGGAATGTAGGGAGAGTCGGAAAGCAAAGAAGGCAGCTCAAATTGTTTAGTTTAGTTTGTTGTGGTGTTCTGGTGGAGGGCCTGAATTGCCTGTGGAAAGAAGCTTCTCCTCAGTTTCTTGGTCTTGGTCTTCAGTGAGCGGAAGCGCTTTCCCAAGCAACCTAGTCTCTCAAGCATCTGAGGTGGTTTTCACTATGGTGTTGATGTGACAGGACCATGACAGGTCCTGCATGGTGTAAGTACAGAGGTACCGGAAGCTGTCCACTCTCTCTACTGGGTTCTTGTTGATGATGAGGGTCTGATAGATCTTCTCCTGCTTTGTACTGAAGCCCACTGTCAACTCCTTTGTCTTGCTGGTGCTCAGGAGTACATTGTTATCAGTGATCATGTCTACACATCTTTACTGTTTGTGGTCTTCTAGTTAGGAAGTTGGAAATCCACTGTCAATGAGATGGGTTGAGTTCCAGGTGCTCCAGCTTAGTGGTGAGGGTGGTGGGAATTATAGTATTAAACGCTGAACTGTAGTCAGCAAACCAAATTTTAACATAATTCGACTTCCCAGTGTCCAAGTGAGTGAGTGTATGAAGGAGGTGAAAGTTGGCATTGTCATCATCATGGTCGGTTGGTTTAAACAATAAGCAAACTAAGGGTTCCAGTTTGTCAGATAGTAAGGAGATCATGAAGTATCTGACCTCTCTCAAGGCACTTAATCACTGATGGGGTCAGGACTACAGGGTGATAGTCACTAAGAGAAGCAAATTATATATGATACAATGCCAACTAGGCCTGTGGGGGAAATATTCACCTCCTTACTACTGCACATCTAAAAACTGCCAAACTGCACTGATCTGTCTGGAAAGGGTTACAAAGCTGTTTCTAATGCTCTCACACAGAGACACAATCTACAAATGGCTTGTCCTTTTGGCTTTTTGTAGATCGTGGAATGATATAGAACCATCCCAGAAGTCTCAACTTTCAAAATAAGTCCAAGAGCACAACAGCTCATCCAGGAAATCACATAAGATCCAGGACAAACATCTGAGGACCTAAAGATGACTGTGCTATTACATTTACATTTAGCAGACGCTTTTATCCAAAGCGACTTACTTGCCTAAGGACCCCTAGTGGAGGTAGAAATGTTGTTGTTGTGTTTTGGTCGTGGATATGCTCGCTTAATAAGACATGCTTTAGAGTAAAGGTTGCCTGTTTTTCCCATTCTATAAAGTCGGAGGCCTCACTTAGTGGCAGGTTTTTAAGAAAAGGTCAAAATCAGATCGTAATCCCAGACTGTCTGTCACTGTCCCACTATGTGCATGAGGAGCATTACCAGTGCACGCTTCCTTTAAAATCCCTCCATGCTTTTCATGCTCATGCAGGACAGGACCATTGCTAGCTTGAAGAAGAAGAACCAGGAGCTGGAGAAGCTGAGGTTTGTTCTTGACTTCCAGAAAAGTGAGTTGGAGAAGCAGATGGAGCCTCAACGAGATAACATCACTGAGAAGGAGGAGAGGATCCATCTGGTGAGTAGGAGCCAAAGCCAGGAGCACTATTTCAAGTTTCAGTAAAGTAAACATCGCTCATATGACAGAGTGTCTGCAGAGTTGATAGTGATGTGGTGTTTGTGCTCTCTGACAGCTGGAGGAGGAACTGGTGCAAATCGACAAGAGCAACACTCAGCTGAAGCTCAGTGTCACTGAACTGAAGCTCAAACTGAGGAGCAGAGATAAAGAGATGCAAAAGGAGATGCAGAAAGTCAGCACTTACCTAACACTTCGACTTAGCTGTAACCTTTGCATTTTAATACATTTTGAAGAGGCAGGAATTGATTTCATATTGTCAAATGTTGACTAAGGCACAAACACTATACACTAGATCTAACTTATAATAACAATCTAACTGCTCAGACTGGTCTGAGTGTGGAATTAACATTTTTACACTTGAACACTGAAGATAACACACAGTGTCGTTATAATTCATATGGATGGTAATTACACTACAACTCAAAGGTTTAGGGTTGCTAAGAAATAAACAGAGATAAAATGAGTTTGAATAAGAAATGTATGGCACAACACTTGGTGTGATAGCAAGCTTCAAGCTACAGTAGCTATTAACAACATCTGCACTGTATTTTTAATCAGTTTCATCTTAGAAAATCAGCTTTTTGCTCTTTTGAAGTGACCCCAAACTTTGGAAAGATAGTGCTGACATCCAAAACATACGAGATTCCTCAATTTCTTTGCCTTTATGTTAAATAGGTTCACGTTAGACTGTGTACACTTAGCCCATTGAATCCTTATTTTAGCTTTAATTTAGAACATATTCATGTGTGAATAGGAGCTGTTGATTTTACGTGATTGATAATTTGAAAAAACAAATAAAACTTTTGCGGCCAGGTGAAAGACTTGGAGACACATCTTCAGCGGTTCAAATCAGATCTTCACAACTGTGTCGGCTTCATCCAGGACCCAAGAAGACTGAAGGAGAGCATGCAGATGATCTATGCCCGCTATGTCAAGCAGACTGACGGGGTGAGTGGGTCGTACGGCAGGTCCCTTTTCAATTCTAGTCTTACACATACTGTAAGAAATGCAGAGACTACGTACCCCATCTTCATGTGTGTGTTGTTGCAAGGTGGAGAAGAGCAGTGTTGATGAAGATATCCAGAAGGCGTTCTATCGACAACGTGATCACCTGGAGAGGACAGTTAATACTCTCAAGTTGAGGCTGGCTAAATCTGCCGAGGAACATGAGAAAGTCTATGTCAGGATCATGAAGGTAAAGCTTTCACAGCACTGATGATCCCTATGGCAACTTGTTAAGGATTCCAGTTTTTGTTTTAACATTTCAGAGACTCTTAGATGCAACACAACACGAGTAGACTAAAGCATTTTGTGGTGTCTGCAGGAGAATGTGACTCTGATCACTGAAATCAATGAACTGCGGAAGGAGCTGCGTTTGGCCAGGACTCATCTTAAGGATTACAAAGCTCAGCTGGCCGCGTTCAAGAAGTCACGTCCCACCTCAGAGGAAGTACCTAAAAAGGAGCCTAAACAGGAAGATGTCAATTAACTGTCTCGAACACATTCTCCATCTACAACAAACATTAGCTCTGTGCAGAAACACTGCCGACTTCTTTGAGCCAGACAAGTCCCCACTTCAGCTCATTTTCAGAAAACACACTCGTTCTGTGTGGGTGGAGGGGTGCCAACATCTTTTCCTGGGAAGTCTGTGGATTCTCATTCTGCACATGCTCCAACAGCATGGCACATTATGCATCAGGACTGTTTTAATAGTAGCAAGAATCAGCAAACATTCCAGGTGCAAATGTGATGTGAAGTGTGTGATCAAAGTCTAAATTAGCTTCTATTTACAAATACAATGAAGTTGTTCAGTGTAAAAGCTGAAAATCTTTTCTTTTGCTTTTGTCTGATAAATAAAAGTTAAAGCAAATGAACAAATCAGACTTGAGTTTTTATTGCATTTTAGAAAAAGTTCCATTTCTGTTAATAAGTTTGTAAAAACCTTGTCCAGGTTCCAGTCCTCACTAAACTTCCCAAAACTCAACTGTTTCAAACACATCGAGACCTTTTAACAAGTCTCATCATATCATCATCACCACCTACAACACATCAGCTACTTGGCACACAATCTGTTTGTGAATACATTACCTTACCGTAAGCCCGTCCATCACATTTGTTTCACACTGTTGGATGAAGATGGTGCATTTTTCTTTTTAGCATTCTAACAAACTAAATGCCTCATTTAAAGAACAAGATTGCAGCACTTCCATTCATAACAATACAACTTTATTTAAATATTTGAAAAGGTTAAAGGGAAAAGGTTCAAACAAACATAACAGGTGACAAAATGAACAGATCTATTTAAAAGTTTGCAGACATCTTGATGACGTCCTGTTTCAGTTCCACCACGTGCATCTCGATTCTCCTGTGCAAGTCGTCCATTGAAGCAGACAGTGTGTCAAACAGGGCCTGGACACAGTGGAGGGACACATGTTAAGTCTCAAATGGTGTTGAGCAGCGACACAAACATGTTGGAAGGTGGATGTACCTGAGCTTTCTCCGTCTCCTTGCTGCAGACGTCTCTCAGACTCTGGATCTTGGCCTTCAGCTGCTGCGTCTCTCTGGAGATCTCCTGGATTTTGTCGGCCATCTCCTCACGTTTCTGATGGATTTGGTTGCACTGCCTGGACAACAGGAATATAAGGAATTGAAAACTCTAATAAACTACAATGTAATCTCTATTCCAGTGGTGGAATTATATACCCCAGAACGTCTTGGACATGCTGCTCCTTCATCTCTTTTTTCATCTGTCTGCGGATGTTCTGTTTAGACTCTTTGTCCAGCTTCATGCCCTGAGCTCGCTTTAGCTGGCCTTCCTCGTTACACAGGTTCTTCAGCTCCTTCTGCTTCTTCTCGTATTGAATCATCAGCTCCTGGTGCTGCACGTGGAGTTTGGATAAAGGTGAGTTTAAGAACTGCAGCGGTGCAGTAGGAGTAAGAATCAGGCTCTAATGCTGATCTTTATGATCAGGGAACGTCTCTTGATGCAAACACAGGACAGTGCTCATACCTCCTCCTGCCTCTGCTTGGTGTTGTTCATGCTGCTCTCCAGGTCCTGCAGCAGGTTGAGCATCTGCTGGATCTCAGCTTCGGTGTGAGTCACACTCTGCACCATGTTCTGCAGCTCCACCACACGCTCGTCCGTTTCTTTCTGAACTCAAAAACGCGTTTGTCAGTCTACCTCTATGCAACATGAAAACATTTAGAGCTGCTGATCTCCCAGGTTTTTTTTTTTTTCTCTACTCACAATTGAGTTCTTGATGTTCTTGACGTTCTCCCTCATCTTCTCCATCTGGCTCTTCAGCTCCTCTGGAGACTCCACAATCTGAGACTTGAGTTTGCCGATTTCTTCTTTCAGGCTGCTGACGTCCACTTTTATCTGGGCCTGTCACACACACACACACACACACACACACACACATTACTGAAAGGTCTTGAGGACGTCTGGGACAGTGATGTTACGCTGCAGTCACGTACCAGTTTCTGAGTCTTGTCTGCTATTTTGGTCTTCCACTCTGCGATGCTTTCATTGATCGTATTCTGAAATGAGAGCAGTTGATTTCATGTTGACTGACAGCTCACATTACAGCAGCATTTATTATCACATTGTTTCCTTGTCACCTACCACTTCTTGGTATTCGTGCATGGTGGTGGTCTGCAGTTCGGAGAGAGCAGCTGCCAGCTCGTCGGCCTCGGCCTGCTGCTCTGGTGGAATGGTCCTGAACAAGGGCGAGACACATGTCTGCACATGTCACTGTGTACTTGTACATGTACAAGTATAAGTACACCTTTGGTCTTTCAGGTCACTGAAGAGGAAGAGCACTTCACTTATGATCACATCACCTATCATTTAAATGGGTTAGGGTTAGGTTTCTTCAGGTATGACAGTTCCACTTTACCAGCAGCTGCTTTTCATGTTTTCACATCGTTGTTGGCTTTTTGAACAGTTGTTTAAACAAAATGAAAACTTTGGACCTGTCACCTGCAACTTTTTGTTACAGACATTGTTCACTATCTTCACACACATTTAATGTAAACTAACCAATAAACAATACTAAGAGCTGTTTTCAATAGTAGTTAATCAGAAAACGATTTCAATTCATCTGCAGAACGTTAAGTTTCTAAGTACATACAAAATAGTAAAATGTGTCCACTGAAAGTTCCCAAGTCAAAGTGGTGTCTTCAGCTTTGCTTAGTGTAGTGGTAAGATCACCACCATGTGGGAGATTGGGGTTCAAATCCCAGCTGTAGCCTACCTCCAGTAGGGTCCTTAGGCAAGACCTCCTTACGCTTACCCTTGTAAGTCGCTTTGGTAAAAACATCTACTAAATGGCTAAATGTAAATGTAATGAACCAAATGAGTTTGGTTCATACTTCGGTTCTGTCTTCGGTCTCAGTTTAAAGCCTTTACGCTCCTAATTATTAAATTCAACATCATGCTGTGTTGTGTAGCATTTAGGGACAGTACAGAGCATAGGTTATCTCTATTTTGATCCCACAAAAAAAAAGAGGTATAAATCAAAACTGTAGCTCAAAAATCAAGATATATATTGAAGTGCAGATTTAGTCTTTACCCATACTATGACATGTTACCCCATAAATAGTAGCAAACAAATGTGACAATTCCTGGTAAATCTTAACTTACGTCAGGATCTCAATCTTCTTCTCTGCTTCCACATTGGCTCTGGTGTAGGCTTGCAGCCTGTCCATGTCTGCCCTCTGACAACACAGAAATAAACTGTGAAGACATCTAAGTAATGTGTGACAGTCACCATCACAACTGCACTGTGTGTGTGTGTCTATATTATATGAATATAAATCTATATAAATATAAATCTATATAAATATATATATATATATATATATATATATATATCTATATATAGATATATATAAATCTTTTTATAAATCATACATTATATAATATCTAATATATAAATCTATATATATATATATATATAAATCTCTATATATATATAAATCTATATATATAAATATATATATATATATATATATGTATGTATATGTATACACATATACGTGTGTGTGTGTCTCATATATATACATATATACTGTATATACACACACATATACCACACAATTATACTAATATCATATTAATACAACATACTATATTATATATATGTCTACACACACATACATACATACAACAGATTTCCCTGCTGTTGTAGTCCTAACCATATCTACATTCAGACAGTTCAGCAGGAACTTTCTAATGAATTAAACAGGATGAGTATGTAGCTTTAAATGAAGCAACTCCTCCTGGATTCAGCTACATTCACCAGCCTCGTCTGAACTGGTAGAGGAGAGAGGTGTCGCCCGTTATTTATAATGATAAACTGACTATCGTACAAAAACATGTACACAAATTTAAAGCTTTTGAATGTCTTTATAGTAACATAACAAGTATAGATACAAATATAAAGTCTGCTCAGCCGATCCCGCTAATTATCATTTACAGACCCCCAGGGCCCTACTCTGAATTTCTTTGTGAATTTGCAGATTTCCTTTCTAACCTGGTTGTTTCTGTAGACAAAGCGTTAATTGCTGGAGATTTTAATATTCACTTTGAGAATCCAGAAGACCCTCTGAGAACAGCATTTATGTCCATATTGGACTCGCTAGGAGTAGATCAGTGTGTAGTAGGACTTACTTACACTCCCACTGTCTGAAGTTATCTCAGACCACTATCTTGTTTCAACTACAGTGTGTCATATTAATAATGTATACTCAGCGCCGCGCTATTGCATTAAACGTCCATTTACATCAACTACAGCGCAGAGCTTTATCAGTAATCTCCCAGAGTTATCAACTTTGATTGGATCACCGTCTGACACCACAGAACTAGACCAGGCGACTGAATATCTCGAGTCGTCACGATAAGACAGAAGGCCTAGTTATAGGATCACATGCAGCTAGAAGCAAGATATTAGATCACACCGTAACTCTAGATGGCCTTTCCGTTACATCTAGTGCAACAGTAAAAGACCTTGGTGAGATTCTAGATTCCAGTCTTTCATTTGAAGCTCATGTAGATAATATCACCAGGACAGCTTTCTTTCACCTCAGAAATATTGCCAAGATAAGGAATATTTTGTCAAACGACGCAGAAAAATTAGTCCATGCTTTCATCACCTCTAGCTGTTCAACCAGGTGCATAAACAAGCTTCAGTTAGTTCAGAATGCAGCAGCGAAAGTCCTCACTAGAACCAGAAGATACGATCACATCTCGCCTATCTTATCTACACTTCATTGGCTCCCCGTGAAATTTCACATTGATTTTAAAATACTACTTCTGACATTTAAAGCATTCAAAGGTCTTGTGCCGCAGTATCTAAGTCAACTGCTAGTGTCTTATGAGCCACCACGCCTACTTCGATCAAACTTCCAAACAGCGTTCAGGACTCAGACACAGTCTCAGTGTTGAATTCTAGGCTAAAAACCTATCTATTTAGAAGCAGATTTGCATATACATAGAGCATTATGGTGAACTGGTATGTTTAGATGCTGTCTTCCCCACTCTCACTGATCACTCAGGTTTGTTGATGGTGAAGTGTTTCGGTTGCTCTACATCCCAGGGAGCCCTCATGTCTGTGTTTCCTTCTGGCCCACCCTTTTAGTTAAGTCATATTTAGTCCTGCCGGACTCTCTGCTGCACTATTCTAAATATACATTTACCTCATACATTATCTGAATGTGATGAAAACTAACTGTTATCTCTCCTCCTCTCTCTATTTCCCTCTTCCTGTCTCTCTGTCGAGTTACACACGTTGTTCCATCCTTTTCCCTCTGGACCTTTCTGACTCGTCCTGGTGCCTCACTTCTGGTCAGAGATCTCGTCGCTTGGATGTCCTGTGTGGTCTCTGTGGGATGCGTGTGGTGACTGGGGTTGGTTCCACGCTACCATGAAGACCGTCCTGGCCTTGACGGACGTCGGCAGCTGAGGTCTCGACTCAACGCTCGATAGTCCAGGTCTGGAATTTTCAGTCTACCAGAGCCTCCAATAACTAACTGGACTCCACAATAACTTAAAGGCATTAATTGTTATACTGGACTGCCTGCTGCCTACACATCATGTAATCACCCATATGAGGATGGGTTCCCTGTTGAGTCTGGTTCCTCTTAAGGTTTCTTCCTGTTGCCTTCTCAGGGAGTTTTTCTTGCCACCGTCGCCCTCGGCTTGCTCATCAGGGACAATCTGATTATTATGATTCATACACATTTCACTGTTCGTGTAAACTTCCATAGTTTCTTTGGTTGTGTTAAGCTGCTTTGTTAAAATGTCAATTGTAAAAAGGCGCTATACAAATAAATTGAATTGAATTAATGAATGCAATTCATCATATATTGTTTTGTAGACCTTCTGTTACATCCCGGCATGTCTCCTCCAGCTGTCCTCCATCAGTTGAACTGTGAAACTATAAAAGTGTGTTTTGCATCACCCATGTGTGCAAATGTATGTGTGGGCTTTTAATGAACAAGACAGGAATTCAATAATTGGGGGGAAAAAAGGTTAACACCATTAACACCGCTAGAGGTCTAAAACTCTCCAGCACTATTAGTCAGGGGATAGCTATTACCCTGTTATCTATGTTTTAACTGGTGCTACGTACAAATCTGGCCTGCTTCTCCAAGATCATGGTCATCCTCTGCTTCCTGAAGTGGAGGAAGTTCATGATTGCGCTCAGAACGGTCAGAGTTTTCTGTTTTTCTGAAAAGGAATAGCAGGATCTCTGTGCATTAACCAGCAAAAGAAATATCTAAGCACAAATAATTTAACTATCTTTGGAAAGATGAAATAAGTAAGAAATACTTACTTGGAGCAAGAAGGTCATTCAGTGAGAAATCATAGACCAGGCACATGGGAAGGAACTGCCGCCTAAAAAGATAAAGGACAATGATGTTAAATAACCTAAACTGTAAATAGACTAACATAAAATTGATTAACAATGTTTAATGCAATCCAACTGCACAGCTGTAGCTTCATGACAGTTAAAACAAAGATCAGTCTGTCAGTTTGTACAAGCAGAAGAGAGGTACCAGCAATAAATAAATTCACCGAATGTCTTGTAACACCCTGGACGCTCCAGTGTACCTGACCTCTGTTATGTGGGTAGAGGAAGATGTCTGGACATATGCATAAAGTCAACTTCAGAAACCTTCATATGTTTCATTCTGTGACAGCAGGTACAGTGGCACTTTGTGAACCCTTTGGGATTACGTGGAGTTTTGCATGAATTGGTCATAAAATGTGCTCCGATCTTCATCTAACTCACAACAATAAAAAAACAAAGTCTGCTGAAAATAATAGTACACAAACATTATATGTTGTCATGTTTTTATTGAACATAACATGTAAACATTCACAGTGCAGGGTGGAAAAAGTATGTGACCCTTTGGACTTAATAACTGGTTGACAGCAAAAACCTCAACCAAACGCTTCCTGTAGTTACAGATCAGACCTGCACAACCATCTGGAGTAGTTTTGGACCACTCCTCTTCACAAAACTGTTTCAGTGTAGCAATATTATTGGGATGTCTGGTGTGAATGGCTCTCTTAAGGTCATGCCACAGCATTTCAATCAGGTTGAGGTCAGGACTCTGACTGGGCCACTGCACAAGGTGTATTTTGTTCTGTTGAAGCTATTCGTTTGTTGAATTACTTGTATGCTTTGGCTCTTTGTCCTGCTCCATCCTGTGGAGCTTCTGCTGGTGCTTCAGTTGGTGGACAGAGAGTCTTACGTTTTCCTGGAAAATGTCTTGATAAACTCTGGAATTAATTTTTCCATCAATGACAACAATCCGTCCAGACCCTGAGGCAGCAAAGCAGCCCCAAACCATGATGCTCCCTCTGCCATGTTTTACAATGGGGATGAGGTTTTGATGTTGCTGTGCGGTGCATTTTTTTTCTCCACACATAGTGTTGTGTGTTTTTTCCAAACAACTCAATTTTGGTGTCAGAATATTTTGCCAGTAGTGCTGTGGAACATCTTTTGCAAACTTTAAACATGCTGCAATATTTTTTTTGGACAGCAATGGCTTCCTCTGTGGTGTCCTCCCATGTACTCCATTCTTCTTTGATGTCTTCCTTATTGTAGATGTGTCAACAAAAATGTTAGCATGTGCCAGAGATTTCTGTAAGTCTTTAGCTGACACTCTAGGATTCTTCTTTACCTCATTAAGCATTCTGCGCTGTGCTCCTGCAGTCTGACTTGAGACTGGACTCAAGTTTGGCTCACTCCTGGCTCCAATTACCTCTTGGGGTTATACACATACTTTTTCCACCCTGCACTGTGAATGTTTACATGTTATGTTCAATAAAAACATATGTTTGTGTACTATTATTTTAAGCAGACTGTGTTTTTCTATTGTTGTGACTTAGATGAAGATCAGAGCACATTTTATGACAAGTTAATGCAGGAAACCATGAAATTCCAAAAGGTTCACTAAGTTTTTCTTTCCACTGTACCAACACTGTTCCTGTATATCCAGCAAGAAAACTCACATGCGCATGTAGACACTCATGATTGCAGTCGCCCCCTCGTGATATACTGGATACTGAATGTTCTCCAGAAGTGGAACCTGTTGAGGAAAAATACAACATCATATTAATCTCTACCTGTGATATTTACCACAACGTTATAACCTACATACAGGTTAGGTGTTGAAAGTGACATAACAACCCACTGTTTGGTGTAAAGTTGGGTCTATCCTCAGTGCAATGTGTTTGGACGCCATTTGATAAGTTGGTCAACAGTTATGAACTTACCATTGAGTGACACTCAGGTCTGAAGCGATAAAGAAGATGCAGCACTCTCATGTACAACGTTTGAACTGCTTCAGGCTGTAGGAGAGAACAACGTGTAAATGGACTGTATCTTATATAAGCAGAGGAGACTGGAGCTGACTGCAAGTGAACCATTTCTCTGACATGCTTTTTCTCTCAGAATCAGAAAATTATTAAAGCATAGATTTAGATTTCTTTTCACACACCCAAATGTACACTGCAGAACTTACTATTCATAACCATTCCTCTGGTTTATATGGGCTGTGTCACGATCCTTTTGTAACAAAGCAGTCATTTGCTATGTTGATTAATCTGTCCATTGTTTCCTTTGTTAATTGGTTAATCTATAAAATGTCAGTAAAAGTATCACTTATAGTTCCACCATTCAAAGTAGCTGCAATAATGAGCCAATCCACATTCAAAAAGTTTACTGGTTATAAAGCACTGGTTGGTTTACTTCAGATTCAGGTTCAGAATTTATTGTAAACTTTTTAAAATTGTATTAATTTTTATTTATTTATTTTTGTCAGATTTTATTGTACATTTAATTAATTTGTTTGTTGTCAGTGTGGCTGGGAAATTACACTGGCCACTGTATACTATTATCTTACTGATGAAGTAATAAACCAAGGCAATTTTGGGGCCAGTTCTTTATGCACTTATCCAAAACCCAAAGACATTTGTTTTACTGTCAGCAAAGTCTCAAACTGGACAAAAATCAACCTTTCTTTCTGCAGTGATTGTGGTTTACTGATTTATATTTTCAAGTATTTAAAAATGATATAATTATGGTGTTTGTCCTTCATAATTCCTTAATTTCAAATACTTCGTTGTGTCAAGTTTTACATTTGACATACTATATGTATTTAAATGAAATGATAAAAAATAATGCACGTCCCGATTTGATGGCACTTTACCAGCTGTAGCCTGCCAGGATTGTATAACATCAACACAAGCTAAATGGGTGATTATTATTATCTAATCCTATATTGAAATATGACCGAACTAATTTCAGAATAGAACAGAATTGTACAAACATGTAAACAGACTTGAAAATATGGAAACACATCCTTCATCCAATGCTAATCATTATGTTACAAGTCTTACGAGTTAGATTCGAAATATTTTTCTATGGATTTTGGCAAAGATGACGCCTCTGTGTTATTTATGGTTATTGTTAATTTTGGTTTCTAGCACCACAGTAAGGTTGATCTACTAAGATCTATTAGCATCTACTAAGATCTATTAGGATCTACTAAGATCTATTAGGATCTACTGAGATCTATTAGGATCTACTAAGATCTATTAGGATCTACTAAGATATACTAAGATCTATTAGGATCTACTAAGATCTACTAAGATCTATTAGGATCTACTAAGATCTATTAGGATCTACTAAGATATACTAAGATCTATTAGGATCTACTGAGATCTATTAGGATCTACTAAGATATACTAAGATATACTAGGATCTACTAAGATCTACTAGGATCTACTAGGATCTACTGATTCCTCCTGTACCCACACTGGTTCTAGCTCCATCTGTTTTGATGCTGTGTACTTAACGTCGCCGATTTCGGCAGCACCAACTTTCGTTACCTTAGGAGACGGAGTCAGGTCGCTCTTGGTGAAGTGTTTGGCTTCTTGGCCGGTCAGAACTTCTGTTCGGTAGAAGTTCACTATCGCATCCGCATTATAAACGGGAAAAGTGTTTTCAGTCATTGTAGCAACGCTGAAAACGAACGAAACTCTGGAAACTGGATTTATCTCTGTTCCAGCCGCCGAACAAAATTGGCGCCTTAAAACAAGTTCCGTATCAAAACACAGACACAGCGTGTGATTGGCCAGTTCGTCCTTCTTCTTTTGTGAGTCGTGGTGAAACGACGGTGCTCACCAGCGCCCCCCGCCGCTGTAACTGCGCACGCACATTCACTTAAATGCATTCATGACTAAATGTTTATGAAATAATTTTATGTAATTGCAATAATTGTCTTACTATGAAGGTATGCAAAAAAGGTGTCCAATTTAAAAGACGTATTTTCTCATCATACATGTAATAATGATTAAATCTATAGTTAGAATTTACCAGTGTTGTCGTGATCATCCTCCGGGGCAGCAGGGGGCGCCATTTTGACAGCGCTGATTTCTCACGTGACACAACGCGGAAGCATGGAGGCACGGGACTCGGTCCGTGTCCGGACGCTGGATGTTTGCACTTTTCTAACTCTGCGTCTCGTTTTAAAGTAAAATGTGTTGTATGTCCAGCGACTATTAAAGGAGCTGTTGAGCTCGAAATCTACACTTCGCTGAGCTCTGGCTTCTGAGCGATAATGGCGGCGTGCTGGACCGACAGGATCGACGCCTTCTCCCGCAGCCCGTCTCGCTTCCTCTCCGGAACAACAGCGGAGGTTTTCCTGGCGGAGCTGCTGCGGGAGCTCCGCGACGACAGAGCCGGCTACAGTGTCCTGGTAAACAGCCGCATGTACTTAAACATGAGCCTCCACTTAGCTTAAGAGACCAGAATAGTGCAGTTATTATTTTGTTCAGTGACGTGTGTCCAGCTGTCCACACCAAGGCATCAATTAAAATGTAAAATATATCTAAAAGCCATTCTTTATCATTTGGATCTTTTGTGGTTATCTATTTACCATAACCCAGGCTTGTTGTTCTTGTCTTTAATTATTATTGTCTTTTTTTTTTTTTACCCACCTCAGGTTCTCCTCTTGTCTCCATTATGTGAGCATCCCACTGTGCTGTGCCCCTCAGACTTTGTGGGTGAAGAGACAGCCCTGGAGCTCATGTCGGTGTTCACCCAGTGTCCTCCCAAATTCCTTGAGTTTCGACGTCACCTCCTCCTGGCCCTCACCTCTGTGCTCATCTGCACCTCATGCGTAAGCAACCGTTCCCGCGCCTCTCAGGATTTTCTGGACCTGCTCCTTGAGATAGGCCAGGACGTCAGTGACATCCACGGTGACGGCGCTTTTCGCTACCTACGGGCTACAGCTTGTGACTGTCTACGGGAGATGGAGGCGTGCAGCCCGGGCATCCTCTCTCAGCGTCTCGAGCTCTTGGGTAGTCTCCGGCAGCGAGAAACCTCAAGGCTCCACCAGGCTTACGCTGGACTTCACACTTTGGTGTTGAGGAACACTGTGTATCAGCTCACCCAGGAAAGAGGAGCTTGTGCTGAGCATCTTAAGGCTCTTCTGGAAGGGAATACATCAGTTGCATGGGAAGCAGACCAGGACTCCGGGATGGTGGATAACACAGACTCAGCCGTACTGTCATCTCTCATCCTTGGACCTATGGGCACCGTGCCGACACTGCAGACTGGCCCTGATTGTAAGGAGTTGCGTTCAGTCCTGTCCTCCCTGCTGGAAGAGTCGTACCTTCTCACTCCTCTGTGTCAGGCTGCACTCCTGCATAGACTGACAGAGGTTGTTGCCATGGTGCCTGGTGTCCCTCCAGCTGTATTCAGAGCTGAGCTGCTGCGACTGCTGGGCACAAGCGAGGTTCGTGTTCGATTGATTACTGTAATTTAATTTGTGGCCCTCATAGGATTTAAATATTACACCTTGATAATCCATAGAATGCGCAAGCAACTATTTCTTTGGTAGAAAGTGAGATCTGTGGGGTTATCAGTGCAATCACATTAAGAACACTGTGAATGTCCAGTATGCATGTGAATGCCTTTTGAAAATCATAAGGAAAAGACAAACTTCAGAGAGGTTATTAGACAAACCTGGTTTCTCTCAGTAACCTGGTTACTTGAGTCCATGTAAACGCATTGAATAACAGAAAACAATCTCCTTCCAGGTGTGTCTCCTCCACTCTATTCTGCTGATGAAGTGTGCCTTCACCGACAGCCTGTTCAGCGCTGAGGACGAAGCTTTCATCCTCAAGCGGCTGGTCGTACTCTCCCAGCACCCGTTGCTCAGCACACCTGAGAAGCTGTTCTACATGGACTGCATCCTGCACTTTCCTGAGAACCGTCCGATCAGCTGCGATGACGGAGACGAGACGCTCCCTGTGCTGCTGACTCCTCGACTGGCCTCGGCTCTCGTGCCCACCGTGTTCAATGACAGCACCACAATGCTGGCCCGGCTCAACTTGCTGTGCCTCGTCTACCTGGAGGAGGGAGAGGAAGGGGAGGGAGAGGAGGGCAGGGGGGTGGGCTACCTCTACGAACACCTCAGATCGCTGCTGCACATTGTGGAGAACAGGGGCAGCAGGGAGATCGTTGTCACCTTCTTCAGAGCTGCCTTCCTCTTCTTGTTCTACTTGTGCCACTTGGAGCGCTTCTCTAACAGCCTGACGGAGAAGCTGTGTGAGCTTTACCTCCACCACACCCAGCTGGCCCCTCACCTCATCAACCTGGCCAACCAGACTCAGGACAGGCTTCCTGACCCAAAATGGGCAGTGGGTCTCCTAGAAGCTCTGCAGAAAGTCATCACAGAGGTCCCCCTCGCTCAGCTCACCTTGCAGAACCTCTGCTGGCACCTGAAAACATTGGCTCGAGTGGCGGAGGAAGGAGAAATCCCCCAGCACAGAACCCTCCACTTCCTGTCCAGCATTATCACCCCATCATCCTCCTCGCTGTGTGTGAGCGGCGACTGGCGTTTGGGGAACAGCGTGCTGGGAGTTTGCCGTCGCTTGCTTGTCCACCCCAGTCTGGATTCGCTGCTCATCCCTCTGGCCGACATCCTCCAGCATCTCGCCTGCCGCTATGGAGACACGGACGTCCAGGACCATGCACGCCTCTACTACACCCTCCTCACCACACTGTCCAAGGAGAAGCTGGCTGGAGTGTTGGCGAAGGAGGCGTTTGAGGGAGGGGGACAAGTAAAGAAGCGATCACTGTCATGCATCGTGACCGAGAGCGAGGGGCTGACGAGTACGCTAACCATTCACCACACGGAGAAGGAGATATTCAAGCTGGTTGAGGTGGATCCTGAGTCAGGTGGAGAAACGCAAACCAATCAAGAAAGAGACCTAAATCCAAGTGAGATGAAAACCTTCCCAGACCAGGCAAACACAGCTGTGACAGCCTACAGAGCTCAGTTCAACAACCCCGACTTCGCCTCAGAACTCACCTTAACCTACCAACTGACTCACGCTGGAGCTTGTGACTCCCGCTTTGATCAGCTCTTCAGCATTCGCCTCCACTTCAACCTCACAGACGATCACTATGAAAAGTTGAGTGACATCAGTGTTCCTTGTCTCTTCAGGGAGAAGCCATCGCCCGTGTTGAAGTTAAGGCTAAGGCCCAGACGACCCTACCCCACCACCCTACGCGCCAGCGTCATCTTTACCACCCAGGATGGGCTCTCATGGCATTCCAACCTGCCCGACATCCACGTGTCTTTCCAGCAGGCCTTTATCACGGTGCCTGTTCCCACGGTTTGGGGACGAGGTAGCAAATTGCATCTGTTCGAGGGTTTATGGGATGAAATCTGCTCAGAGAACATAGAGGAGAAGAAACTGGCTGACTGCGCTACTAGTCTGTTCTGCTGCCAGCTGAAGGAGGCAGCTCTGGCGGCCTTGGTAGAAAAACACTTTCTTCCTTTTCTCATATCAGAGCTGTGCAATAAAGAAGAGTTCAAAGTGCTTTTCTTCCTCCCGCCACAGTCTCACGTGTTACTAAAGATCAGCTCAGAGGAAGATGCCGTGCACTTTAACATCGCCACAGATAACTGGCAACTCCTGTCTCATCTAAGTTCTTATCTACTGACAATTACATGTGCACAGGAAGACGCTCGCAGCTGACTGTGATGCTGTGTTTTTAAATGTCTAAACAAAAATCTATCTTTTAACAATTTCTGTCAGCAGTTTAACACTTAAATCCTACTTTAAATGAAATAGCTAAAGACATTTGACTTCAAATAAAATGATTGCACTTTAATTTTCTTGTCCTCAAATTAAACATGTCAGATGAAATATGTTATCGTCATTATGTCATTTATTTACCAGAGACGTCTTATTGGTTACTGTAGGAATAAAACACAAAATGCATCATTTACTTTGACTTGCAGAGGATCTCCCTGATAAACAGTTCAACAGAGGTTGTATTGTTCTGCCATATGAGGTAAGCTCTAAAAACAAAATCAAAGTTAGAATCCACGAACCAAAAATCATGTGAGCAGTCTGAAATTAAAGGTGCTCTGTGGAGATAATAGTAGCACTTGTGTGTTTGGAAGTGTCAAAAACACAAGTTACTAGCTTGTTCTGGTAAAACGACAACAAACGATGCACGTCTACACATTTAATTCCAGCCTCAAGGATACAGGCAGTTTATTTCGGTGAGAAGCACTGAATGTAAACTGCACTTATTTACTAGAAAACCACAGAGCAGCGTTAACACAGTTGTCTAAAACGTGAGGTAAGACAGTTTCCATAAAAGCTATTACACTAAGAACTTAAAACACCCAACTTGATCATATAGTTTTAGAAAGTTATCCCAGAGGCTGCAACTGTATTCAAACTAAAACTCATAGTAATTATGCACTGAAGGCCGTCCTTTTTCCAGTCCATGTTTAGATTTTCCTCCAAACTGTCCAGTAAGACTACAGTTAGCCTCCATTACAAGTCCTTTATAAAGTCCCAGTCCTTTATTCAGAAAGGCCTTTGAAGTTGGGTCCTGGATGACACGGTAAGGTGGTCTGCTGGCTGATTAACTTGTCCATGATGGCGATCTCTGCGTCCCTCTTCTCTACCTCGTCCACAGGAGTCCATGACATGTCGTGTTGAAGTTTGAATGCACCAATGAACGGATGAGGGCAACTCGGGCCCCATTCCTTCAGAGAAGAGGACAAAGAGAACATGTCATGAGGGTGTTTGTGGTTTTCACTACAGCAAGAGCACCTCAGCTGAGGCTTTTCCAGCACATACTGTATATATACTGGTTCATTAATATGAATATGATTTATTAAGCCTTAAGAGTCTACGGTCACAAATTACGTGACTGGTTCAAGAGGGTGCACCAGAAAAACAAAGTCACCTAAGCGTTAGGTTTGGCATTTTGCAGCAACAAAATGTAAAAAAATGCACTATTCTAATGTCTTTATTTGCTCACTGTCAGCTCCCTGCTGGGTCCTGTGAACTTTGAACACCCATCTCCTCAAGCTGTCAATATGACATGCACATTCTTTCAGGTGTTGCACATTCACATGCGTTATCTATGCAGAAGTCTCCCTCAGGGGATATTAGGTAACAGCTACTGTGCTGGTGTTTTATAACTGCCAGACATATGTGCTGACCTTAGGAGAGATGATGGAGAAGTATTTCTGTCCAGATGGCCGCTGGTACAAGTAATACATGTTGCCTGGTTTTTTCACAATGTTACAGGCAGCGTGGTGCAGGTCGGCATCTTTTTTAGCCTCTTCTAAAACCTGGAAAGAGAGAAAATAACTTAAATACTATCATGGCTTTACAGAGTAATGTCAGATTATCAAACCCAGTCTAATTCAGACACTGCCCTGTGAGATTGTACTGGCTTTATAATCACAATGGTAATGGTACAAACACGTCTGAAAGTAAAGCATTATTTTAAAAAGAGCAGCTACACAGTTTCCACTCTGGTGTTTTTACTGATACCTTTCTTGCCTGTTCCTGCAGGTATCTGATCTGGTCAGCGATCACAGTCAGCTTGTTGCAAGCATTGGCTTTAATAAAATCATCCCCCTGAAAAAATATTAATAATCATAAGAAGAAGAGCCGTACAAATATTTTCTGGACTCTTTTGCTGTGTACAACTCGATAGTAGGAATATGATTTCACATGTAACCGCTGTCCACACCTTCTGCACTTGTGCAGCCAGGGCCACCAGGTCCATGGGGTCTCCCACTCTGCTGGTGTGGTAGGAGCTGACCAGCTCCAGGCCGCCGGGGGCGCTGCAGCTCTCAACCAGCGTCACTGCACAAATCAGGCAGGTACAGTTACGGCATAGTTACATCATAACGTTATATGTAACCAAATAATCTGGAACTTGGCTGCTAATGCTAACACAACTACTGCATAAGTGACTCTGCTGCAACTTCCACATTAACCAAGTTAACGTTATCTATGAAGAAACAATAACTCACATAGTATAAGTGTTATTACGCGCTACATCCTACACGTAAGGCATCAATTTCACAGTGTGCAGTTGTAGTTGTTACACCGAAGTCATCCTTACAGATACCGTCAACTTTAAACAACGTGCCCAGCTTGTATGTAGCGTTTGACATGAGGTTTCAGTTAAGACAAGTTAATTTCAGTCACCTGTGGTGGTTTTGTCGGGCTGACTGGGAAGGCTGACCGTCCTGTCCATCCTCTTTCAGTCGTTAAACTCTGTCTTCTTGACCAGAGGAACCAAAATACCGGCGACATCACTGGGTCCTTAATCTCCGCCCCGTTTACACACTATAGTAGTCCTGATGTGCGCCTGTATAAAATACTTTTAAATGACACGCTCATATAGAATTTATACATGACTGGGACGTTATATGTGGACATCATTTACAGTATATATTATAGAAACCTGATGCCTATGTAGAGTCTTTTATATTTCAGGACGATGATAAATTTGAGTTTGTTTTCAATCATGCTAAATAATGACCAGCCCACATGCGGAGACGCTGCCACCAGCTGAGCTGAAACTTAAAAACATGTTCTCCAGTCAGTCCAGCTCCTTTAATGGGGCTGATGGGAACGACAGGTTAAACAGTCTGCACTCCCAGTCAGCAAAACACCAAGTGAATGAAATCACTGGCACGAATGCAGTTCATTCCTACATGATCATACATGATCAGGATCTATAAAGAGCAGTTCTTCTCTCTTCTTTCTTTGAAGACTCAGCTGTGGCTTGTTTAAGTAACCTATGCAGATGCAGCCTGTCTTAACCACGTGGAACAGGTTTCCCTGAAATTAAAAACGTCTAACTTACAGGTCAATGAAATTCAAACACAACAGCACAGAAACCAAAGTAGTCCAAATATATGGGCTAATATATGCATGTGTTTTTGTTTCTTTAATTAAATAGTCGATGTTAGTTTGAAACAAGTCCCTCCACAACTGCAAGTGGCGCTGTGCACAACAACAACAACGACAACAACAACAACAAAAACAACAACAACAACTTCTTCTTCTAGGATCAAGTTTAATGTGCACATCGTGCCACCACAGTAAGTAACAGCGTGCTTTTATTAACCCTGACACTAATCTGTCAGATGAAGGTGACTGTTGTGTTGGGTTTGATAAATTAGTGGATTTGTAGATGCTAACATGCCAACATCTCTGTGCTCTTAAACCTAGTCACATTTCCTATGAAACAATGTAGTGTAGCATTCATCCCTTTAACCTTCTACATAATTAAAATAAAATTAAATACTGTCTTCCTCTGTTCGTTTTAGTTCACTCGTTTTCAAGTCCAACGATCTCCATTTATTTGCTGCCAACTTGAGGTCAGATGCGTTTGTTTACATGACCTGTATAATTTATTTAAGATATGTAATCTAACTAACTACTCTTTGAATTTTGGATTAAGATGACAAGAGGAATGGACCTGAGTGACATTGACAGCGGGTCCATCGTTAGGGCCCAGAAGGCAGGAGGAGGGAGGGGCATGGCCTTAACCTTGAAAAATAAATGTGCTGTTGTTATGAGTTTGCTATTATATTAGGTGCTTTTTGTTTGTTTGTTGACTCCACTGTTGCTGTGATGATCTCTTTTTGCTAGAAAACAGTGTATGTTAAACACTATTTGGTGTTGTACCATTTGATGTTGTTGACAACAAGATATGACAGTTCAGATTGACAAAAACTTTCAAACTGAAAAGAATTATAGAAATTAATGAAAGAAACATCAGGACCAGATATCTCTATGACATGTGGGACAAAAACAACAGCTGGCAACAGTGGATCTGCTTCTAACCACTTTATGTACTGACAGGTCATTAATCCACAGTAATACATCATCCTTTATTTTATTATTATAAGAATTAGCATCTGTTTCAAGGAAGTGATAACTAAATCTGCTAAATGTGGTGGTGTGAAGTGCATTTCCTTTTGTAATGTAGTGGAGGAGAAGTACAGATATTCAGTAAATGTACTTTTATTTACCACCTCTGGCCACTGGATGGAGCAGATACTGCTGTTACCAAAGCCCTTCAAAGGTCTAAAGGTAAGATTTCAGAGGATAAGAAATAGCTACTGCCTGATCTCTTTTTGGAAGCTATGTTGGTAAAGAGGATTAAATGCAACAGTTCAAAACGGTTTTGGGATATATATAATATATATAGATATAAATATATACATTTATGGTACCATTATATGTTTTTCAATTAAAACAGGGAATTCCTCTTGGTTAAGTTTTGCACAGTGTAATACATCATATTTAGTGACATCACTAATATACTGTGATGTGCAAAGGGATGAAAATACCAACACTGGGTTTCTTGCAAAGGTAAAGTGACTGAAGTCAAGACTGAGTCTAACTTTCGACTTGTTGACCTGCAGGCACATGAAAGCTGTGGAAGTAGACTGAAGCTACTTATAGCATGTTCCAGCAGGCCAGGGCTTCACTTCCAGGTTAAATCTAATGCATGCACAAACTACATGACAACTGTGGCAAAGCGTAGGACTTATTTAGAGCATGTGGACCACAATAAACTAATAAGAGTTTTTACATTTTTGAATGCTACATTTTGTCATCGCTGATCTTTCATACATTTCAGCTCTGAGCTCGCTAGTAGGAAATCCATCTGGAAGCCAGGAAAAAAGAACTCAGTCTTTGAGGAAGTGATGGCAGTGTTTCCCTTTGAACTGTAGTGGAGGAAAAGCAGAAAGAGATTAAAGTCACCCTCTATTTGATCACAGTACTTCAGAAAATACACATGGGATGCTCCACAGGATGGAGCTGAGGCCAGTGCTGCTGGACCCCTCCACACTATGAATTAGATATGTGAGGTAACAAACTGCCTCACAGCTCTGTGTTTAATTTGCACAGTGTTAATGACGTGTTTTGTCATTAATGAACTTCATACTACATTTCAGCTCCAACTTGGTTGAAGCCAGTTAAAACAAACATCCAGGTCCTGAAGGCAGAGATCCTGTTGATTTCCCCTGTCTGTGAAATGCTTTAGTAAAAGTGCCACCACTGTGTGTGTGTGTGTGTGTGTGTGTGTGTGTGTGTGTGTGTGTGTGTGTGTGTGTGTGTGTGTGTGTGTGTGGAGGATGGAGGGGTGGAACTGTTCAAACTCCACCTCCACAGAGTGACCCCCCCTCCTCTGTGCCGGCTCCTGTAGTCTCAGCTCCTGTAGTCTCAGCTCCTGTAGTCTCGGCTCCTGTAGTCTCAGCTCCTGTAGTCTCGGCTCCTGTAGTCTCAGCTCCTGTAGTCTCAGCTCCTGTAGTCTCAGCTCCTGTAGTCTCAGCTCCTGTAGTCTCAGCTCCAGGCTCCTGTCCTGACATTTCAGCATCATGGAGCTGCGTTATGCGCTTCTCCACATGTTCCTTCTTCTGCCGCTGTGCGCGTCGGACACCAACCTTGTTGTGGAGCCGTATGACTTCCTCTTCGACACGGCGGTGGAAGCCTACTACAAGGGGGACTGGCTGTCGGTCATCCTGAACATGGAGAAGGCGCTCCGGAACAAAGCTACAGTGCGCAGTGCCAAGGCTCAGTGCCGGCTGAGCTGCGCCAACCACACCGCTTTCGGGGAGCCTTTGGCCGGGTTAGGAGTTCCTGTACCGGGGGCCGGCTCTGTGGAGGATCTGGGCTTCTTCCAGAAAATCCTGAAACGGGCGGACTGTGTGAACTCCTGCGAGACCGAGAAACTGGGCTCAGCGAACCTGCATAAAGTCGGTGAAGAAGTGGAGCTGGAGTTCAAGAAGAGGAGCCCCTACAACTACTTACAAGTGGCTTATTTCAAGGTAGAGAGAGTGTGTGGGGGGGGGACTAGTTAGTAGTGTTACCTAGTAGTACCAGTAAGGAAAAACTTTAACATGTTAGTTTGAACTCTGCTGAAAACTGTAGATGCCCCAACCCCCCCGACCAGGACCTCCATGCCACGTCTTAAGGTGGAGTCAGCTGCTCTCAGTGTGACGTGAGCACGTAGATGTTTGTGCTGTTTCAATCCATATGGGAAATAAGAGTTCTTTACACTGACTCTAAGTGAAAAAAGCAAATCACACTGTTGCTGTGTGAGTACTGAAAAGTACGACTCTCACAGAGAACCTGAAAGCAGCACAATGAAGTGTGGATGTGTAGAATAATCTTAAATAAAAAAAACTGTGCACACAAAGAGCACAGTATGGTAACTCTTCAGGGTGAAGACATGAGAGTGATGGGATGCTCCAGAGTGCCAAATAAAAGTGAATGCATTCACTGTTCCGTTAAATTCAGATGTACAAATGACAGTACAGACAACAATCTGAACACCCGGCTGTTATTTCAGATCAATAAGCTGGACAAGGCGGTGGCAGCTGCCAACACGTTCTTCCTGGCAAACCCGGATCACATGGAGATGAGACAGAACCTGGACTACTACCGGATGATGGCAGGAGTACAGGAGGAGGACTTCAAAGACCTGGAGGCCAGGACACACATGGTGAGTTAATCCTGTGCCCTGTCTGTCCACCGGCCTTCTTATCCGACATATTAATTACACGCTGCTTACATTTTGTGTGTTTGTCCAATTAAACGTATCCAAAGTTGTTAAGTGGTTTGAATCTCTCGTCCTGTTGTGTGATGGCTGCAAAGGAAGTGGAGAATATGTTTGTCAAAGCAAAACAGGACCTAGATAATCTGTTTCTTCTACCTTCTGCCTTATTACTGCTGTTATAACATGTTAAATTGAACTTAGGCCTAAAGATGATTTCAAATGAACCTGAACCAATTCTGTTACCTTGAGAATCCTCACACTCTCTCCTCAGGCAGAGTTCCTGCTGGCAAAGCGCTACTACAGCGACGACTCGTTCAAGCTGGCCGGCGAACACTTCGAAGTGGCAGTAGATGAGTATTTTAAAGCGGACCAGGAGTGCAGAGCTCTGTGCGAGGGAGCATACAACTACGACGGCTACAACTACATGGAGTACAGTGCAGACCTGTTCCAGACCATGACAGGTGAGACTCTGCATCCTTGTTTTTATTTGTACACAGGTGATTCATGTGGAGGAGTAAAATTAGATGTTCCGTGTGTGTGCCAGATCACTACGTGCAGGTACTGAACTGTAAGCAGCACTGCTCGGTGGAGTTGGCCTCTACAGCTGGCAGAGACAAGCCCTTTGAGGACTTCCTCCCCTCACACTTCAACTACCTGCAGTTCTCCTACTACAACAGTGAGTGTGTTTTGTAGCCTGTGCCTCTGTGCGCTTTTATCCGCTTTACCTGTGAAATCAAGTGGAATGAAATCCCCCAAAATAGGAGAGATGTACTGGAGCTCTATTGTCTGGTGTTATAAATCTAGGCCTCCTTCTTTTAGAGCGACGCGCCATCGCCACTACCTAAAAGCCCAAACTCACTCTGTCGGCCAAAGATTCTACACAACCAGATGGTTGACTTGCTGTTCATTACTTTGGATTATGATTATTGTTTTCCAGGCCTGCAGCTTTGTCAGTGTCACAGCTACTGTACAGTAAGCACATTGAGGATAGATGAACATGCTGGTGCTGCATTTTGCACAAATCTTTTACACACAGCTGTTGCTTTGTCCTGCTAGTTTTCCATAAAAACCAAAATAGAGAAGCCAAAGTGAGAAGCAATGCTCCATCGATAAAGTGTGTCGATGTATCATTGCACTTTCGATATATATCTGTGGGCTTATTTGCTTCCCAGGACTTTGGCACTGCTGTTCAAATGCAAACACAATTCACTGTCGCCTTTCAAGCAGGATTAGTTAGAAGAGCGAGCCTCATTCGAAATGTGTTAGAAGTGAATATCTCTGATTTCACAGGAAATCTACAAAATATTCATTCTAAATAGATAGTTTTAAAGAAGAAACCCAATAAAATGAACTTTTACTCCAATTTACTAACAAATAATCAAACTGAAGAATTATTTAAGACCTTATCTCTATGTCTTTCTTTTGTCCCCCTCTGCAGGTGAGAAATATGAGCAGGCCATAGAGTGTGCTAAGACCTTTCTGTTGTTCCACCCTGACGATGAGGTGATGAACCAGAACCTGGCTTATTATTCAGCTGTGCTGGGCGAGGACAAGGCAGAAACCATAGCAGCCAGAGAGGTACAGCATTTAGTTTTATAGAGGCTTTCATTAAAGAGCCTTCCTGTAAGTGCAGATATTTCTAGCAGGGTGTTGTCTTCATCCATAAGGGCAAGCAGTAAATCAGCCTCCATTAGCACTTAGATGTACTCAAGGGTATAAAAGAGACATTAAGAAACTACTGATGGTAATCTAAAGCTCATAAACATCGCTGCTTTTTAAAGAAGAAGAAGAAGGAGTAATAAGTACAATTAGTATTGCCCCAGGCACCAAATGTCCAGATAACACAGTTTTATATTGGGTAAATGGAACTGTGGATCAATACTGATGACTTAGTGTGTAGGGTACCAAAGTGACACCAGTCACAGCTTCACTCATAGATTCTGGCAGCTGGACAGTATCTGTAGAGTAAGAGAGAGTTGTTTTTAGATGCAGTTATGGTACAACTTGTTATGTTTTACCCCCAGGTGGTGAAGCAGTACATTCAGCGGTCCATACTGGAGAAAGAGTTGCTCTATTTCGGATATGAAGCCTTTGGGATCACCTTTGTAGATCCAGTGAGTGAATAAACCATTTGGAACTAGTCCGATATTCCCAGATAAGATAAGCGCGTATTTGATATTTGACTCTGCTCTGTCTTTTGTCCTCAGGACACGTGGACTCCTGAAGATGCCATGCCCAAGAAACTGAGAGACAAGCAGAAGTAAGATTGACGTCACTGCCACACCAGGGTTTATGCACTGCAAGTGTGACTTTGCACACTGATGTGATGTTAGTGATGTGATGTTATGGCCACTCTCTTTTCCTGTGTGTGTCAGAGCTGACAAACAGACTGCAGCGAGGATCACAGAGGAAATAGAGAGCCTGATGAAGGAGATTGAGACTCTGGTTGAGGAGAAGAAGAAGGATTCTTCAGATATGGCCAAGATGATAGCACCACAAGAAGGTAAAGATTAGTAGTCAGTCAGAAGACTACTAGGAGATGATTGTGAATTTGTTCCAGACAGCTTTAGGATTTAGTCTTGGCTTTCAGAAGAAGGTTCAACTCTTACTATCCTGTGACTCTTTTCCTCTAGGTGGCACTCTGCAGTTTGATAACATCAAGGTGACCATGACGTCCAAGCAGCTGAACGGATCTCAGCGGGTGCTGCTGGACGGAGTGATCAGTGATGACGAGTGCAGGGAGCTGCACCGCCTCTCCAACGTGAGTTATCATAAGATTAAAGAATGAAACTACATTATGCAAACTTCTGGAAATCAAGCTAGTAGTAGCATGAGGCTCTTATGAAATCACAGATCTACAAAACTCCCCAGTCAAGCAGAAATAATTGACCTTCTCTGATTGGTTAGTAACCACTAGGTGGAAATATCTTAACTCCAAGTATATGGCGACTATTTCTAACATGTGGAGTTGTTTTTACAAACTCCAGATCCTCAAAGACGCTTCTAGGTGGTTGGAGTCAAAACCAATCCAGGTATGTCCTGTCTATATTTCACAGGCAGCTGCGCTAAAAGGCGATGGCTACAGGGGGCGTCCTTCCCCACACTCCCCCAGTGAGACGTTCCAGGGAGTCACCGTCCTGAAGGCTGTCAAGGTCTGCAGATAAAGTTTGAATCATGAAAAATGCTTTTGTTACAAAACAATCACGCACGGTTTCTAAAAGTCAGTAGATGGAGGTGGTGATGAAACCCACTTTGATTTCCTCCTTGTGCTTGCTCCCCCTCCCACAGCTGGGACAGGAGGGGAAGGTTCCGCTGAAGAGCGCACGTCTGTTCTTCGACCTGAGCGAGAAGGTGAGGAAGGTGCTGGAGTCGTACTTCGTCCTGGAAACGCCGCTCTACTTCTCATACTCCCACCTGGTCTGTCGCTCCGCCATCGATGGTAAGTCAGGAAGATGCACGCTGTAGGACTGGACTGTCCGAATTCCAAATGAAGATAGTGAGATCGGAGATTTGTTGCACATGTTCTAAATTTGTTTGTGGAAGTCTAAACCCAACAATACTATAAGAAGACTAAACCTTTTGAGTCTGTCTTGAAGTCATTGCAGAGCACGATATTCTCCTTTCATACTGGCTTCAAGAATTTTTAAAGGCAGTAGTCATGGAAGTGAACTATCTGACTAAATCGAAATCTGACATGATATCGTGGAGTTTCATTCTTTTTTCTTTTGTGTGAGTATAATTCGAGCTGCAGTTTACAAACTTTCATATCTTTTTGCACCGTCGTTTTTGTTCCTCATCCCTTATGTAGGAAGCACTTTTGAGATCTCTAAGGACTGCATAACAGTGGCAGGTTTTAGGACCTGTCTATTAACAGCTCACCTTTTCAGAACGCGAGCTGTCCCAAAACTGCTGTTTAGCATCAACTGGACTTGTTTTAAGTTCTTTAAGACGTTTTGCCTTCTATCCAGTTCCTTACTGGCTGGCGTCTTCAAGACCGTAAAACAAGTCCAGTTGATACCGAACAGCAATTTTGGAATAACCATGACCTGGATGACTGAAAATCTTCATAGACAACATGTGAAACTGATCTGCACGTTTACTTATACATACAGACAGAAAGCAAAAGACATGGCAAGGCAAAAATAAATAAACAAAGATGCAGCATCATTAAATTCAAATTAAAATATTCTCTAAGTTAAAGCTGCGTTCCTTGGTTTCTGCCCACATGGGGGCAGCAGAACCAGCTGTAACCACAACACTGACTTATTATCACTATACAAAGTGTTGTGGCTAACATGTCTGCAGACAGTTGGCTCTGTGGAGCTGAGGGGAGCTGCACAGGTGAGTCATAATTCATAAAACAGTATAAAGGTGAGTGGAGTACCTACAGAAAAGAATAAAGTATGAAAGTGCTGAGGAGCTTGTTAGTGAGATTCTGCTGTTGCCAGGTCAGTATATTGTATATACTGTCTATATTTTCCTTCTCACTGGGAGAGGACAGTGGTTGATCCACTGTTACTGTGGAAATATTGATTTGTGAAGTTTTAAACTAAAATAAAGCTGAGTGGATTGATCGGGGCCTGAACTGTTCACCCTGTGTCTGTCTTGTTGAACTTTAGAGAAGCAGGAGGACCGCAAGGACCTGAGTCACCCTGTTCATGCAGACAACTGCCTGCTGGTCTCTGAGCACAACGAGTGCATAAAGGAGCCTCCTGCATACACACACAGGGACTACAGGTGACACACACACAGAAAAACACTATGGAGTCTATCCCTGATGACTAGCACCCACATAACATCCCATCATGTCCCCCCTGCTCTGCAGTGCCATCCTTTATTTAAATGATGACTTTGAAGGAGGAGATTTCATTTTCACTGAGCTTGATGCCAAAACAGTCACGGTAACTATTCACAGTCTGTTTTCAAAACCATGTTTCAGTACTGTTCTGTACGTTTCCTGCTTCTCTGTTAGTTGTTTTATGTCTTATGTTCTATGTTACTGGACGTGTCTAGGCTGAGGTGCATCCGCAGTGTGGCCGTGTGGTTGGGTTTGGAGCAGGGAAAGAAAACCCCCACGGTGTCAGAGCTGTCACAAAGGGGCAGAGATGTGCTGTAGCGCTGTGGTTCACCCTGGACCCTGCTCATGAAGAAAAGGTACGCATAATCTGTGCCGACTAACATCAGTATACTAATCAATGATTCATTATCAAACTTTCTTTTTCAAGCTTTATCTCTCAATGGAACAATTATTGGATCAATATCTAATAAAATATGCATTAGGTCAGATGGTCCTGTAGCCTGTGTATAAAAATACACATTTAACATATTCAACTGTCCCTGACAATCAAACCAATCTCTGTTGTGCAGGTCAGACAATTAAATAAATAGCCAAAGACCCATTCACCAACAGCCAGTTTGGAGCCTTGGTACTGACTAATTATTACTAAATTATTACTAAAATACTAGTGTTAAAAATAGATGGTGAGTTTTAATGACATTAGTTATGAAACGGGATCTGATTTTCACCAAAGTCACAAATATCAACAAAGCAATTTATTCTTAGCTGATGAAGAACAACAACTCATTATCCTTCTCGTCTCCTCTTGTCTTAACCCATTAAACATACAACGTGATGGGCGAAGAACTGTTGTTCTTCATGCTGGGATATGTTATGTTAAAAAGTCTTATGAAAAGTATAGAGTAGTATAGAATATAGAGTAGTGAGCCTCTGCAGCACGAACATGTCACACACATCTGTACAATAATTACAATACAGTCATATAATAACCATGAATGTGAATGTGCCATTCTTCATAAGGAGTACTTTCACTTTTGGTATATTTGATAGCAAATATTATAGTGTATTAATGAATTCAGAAATAGTACTTACTGCAAAGGAAAACAGTGGTTTAACTGTAAAATCAACACAGCTGCTGATACTCTGCATGAAAGGTTTTCTATAAATACACATGTACAGATAAAAAATCAAATGACAGAACGAGTGTCACTGGTATTTTGATTCCTTGTTGTTGTTTGTTTTACTTCTTTAGGAGAGAATCCAAGCTCAGGATTTGCTAAAGATGTTCTCCACCCCCGTGAATCCTGGGTTCACTGAGACAGATCCAGCAGCAGCTGACCAGGAGACAGCAGATAAAAAGCAAGACGATAAACCAGCTGAGCAGAAGACAGACATGCCGGCTGACAAACAGGTTGACTCGCCGAAGGATGAAACAAAGACGAAACCAGCCGGCAAAACAGCAACAGGCACTAAGACCAAAACAGGAGACCAGACAAAAGTCAAACCTGCTGCTAAAAAAGATGGAAAACAGACAGTAAAAACACAAGCTAAGCAGGTGGCCAAGAAGGACACAAAACCAGCTGCAAAAAAGACAGTAAAAGTTGCCTCCAAGAAGGTGAACGCTGACGCAACGTCAGACTCTCAGAAGGGCAAAGAAGAGCTGTGATCAGAGCAAACCTGTGACTCTTTATGTGGTGCCTGATGTTCTACTATTTTCTACAAGGTCTCCTGTGTGAGTGGCTGAATGAAAACTGAGTGAAAGGTTGAATAATATTGTTGCAGACAATCTGTCAATGTGTCCCCAAATCACTGTGGCCGTTTTTATTTGGCATCCAAAGCTTGGTATGGATGTATAGATGGTACAACTTATTATCTCCTGTTATGTACCTTTAATTGTGAAACCAAGCACATGTGGTTTGAAGAGGGAGGAGGGTTAATAATGATCAGAACTTTTCTGTTGAACAAATCTATGAAATAAAGGTGATGTTTCTAGAAACTGCTGAGTTTTAATTCAAAGTCATGCAATATCCTAAGTGGACAGTGGATGGCAGCATTGAAACATTGTTGAGTAGTTTCTCACACACTCACTGTACCTTGTTACAAACACATCTCCTGATAGAAATGATCATTTTATATAAAGTTGCTTCAGAAAATAGCCAGATCCCTTTAGTTTTACATTTTACATTGCAGATTTAATTAAATGGATTTTAATAGACACCAATGATCATTTTTGTTCATTGAACTAGATGCAATAATGACAATTCTTCAATAGTACTGCGTGTGTGTTTTTGCCATTTTAGCTAATTTCTATATTTATAATTTATGTGTATATGTATGAAATCTATGAAAAAAGCTGCAAAACTCTTGTTTACAGTAGTGTGCAGCTCGTCCCAACTGTGGTCACGTGCATCCTGTTTGCTTTAATTGGCCTTGAGATGGATCTACAACTTCATCCACCAAAAATGTCATATTGAATCGATTGGTTTAGAAAGACACACACCTGTGTGGGCAGCATAACGCAAATCAGGACAAAAGCCAAGCGATGAAGTCCAAGTCCGAGGAACTCTGTAGTTCAACATGATAAAGCTGAGGAGGAAGAGATCTGAGCAAGAGTATAAAACCTTTTCTGAAGCTCTGAGTGTTCACAGGAGCACAGCTCATTAAATGAAGTTGATAAAATAAAAAACAAACTCGCGTATTAGTAAAGTTAATGCTCTTAAAATATTGTTCTTTTACTTTATTATATTGTTGTTTCCTATTTTCAAATCATCCTGTCACCCCTCAGATTGATGGTTGGTGGTTGGGAACCACTGGTCTAAATGTCAATTTGGAAGCGACTGTTTTTACCAAACGTTACATTATTTCTCACATAACCATTTACCGCTCTGTTGTTGTGGAGACAGCTGTGACGGGTATGTGATGTGATGTCTGTGTAGGTTCAGTATGTGGATGAAGTGAAGTGAAGTCATGCCAGCACAGAGAGGCCATCTGGACACACACACACACACACACACACACACACACACACACACACGGTGTGATTATTGCAGCCAAAATAAACCATAATAACTGTAGTGACTGAGTCATTCAGAGAGCAGTATGGAGGAGGTGTGCGACTGCTCCATTTGTTGCCCTACATATGAAGTCCATGTGCATATTGTCAGTCTGTGTGTGTGTGTGTGTGTATGAGCAGAGTGTTTAGTGAAACATTCCTACGAAACTCTTCAAATACTGACGCTGAACCTTTTCCTCTAAACACACGCATGCAATTCAACGCTTTGCACGCTACACCCACCTTACCACCAACACAAAGCCACACACATGCTCTGTGTTTTCTGTGTATGTAAATACACACACACACGAGGACACATGGAACCAAAAAAATAGCAGAAAGTCTCATGTTGATCTTCAGAAAATACCCAATTTTCATGATTGAGCCTGTAGTGTGATTACGGTGAAGGCTAGATGCACTCAGCTGTCACGAGAAAACCAAGTCCCAGCCTCCTACAGCATAGAATAGATAAGCAGGACCTCTCTGCTCGGCGGCAGTGTGTGTGTAAGTGTGTGGTGAACTGTCAGTGCTTTCTTTGTGTCTTCTTACTCTTGTTGGACTGAAAGAGAGAGACACACACACACACACACACACACACACACACACACACACACACACACAGACTGCTTTGTTTTTCTGTGCATTTGTGGCCTATGGGTTTGACCATTGTTTCTCTAAAAGAGAGCGGAGAGTGGGAGAGAGAAGGGGGGGGGGTGGGGTGCAGAGTACAGTAGACAACGGAGGTATAGTGTGTGATTGGTACAGCTGTCTCTGACTGTTCTGCCTACACCCACAATACATCTCAAAACATTTTCATATGCCTCAGAAAGTCATTTCTACTATTTGTGTGCCACGTGGTTGGTCCTTGTTGCCATGGTGACGTGGCGGGGCACGGAGACGGAGGTGGCAGGTTGGGGTCGGGCACAGCGGGGCGCGGAGCTGAGATTAAGTGTGACTGTGACTCTGGAGAGAGGAGAATAAAGCAGCAGGCTATCAGGGACTGACACGACCTCCGTCTCAGCTCCTCCGGCTGCTGGTGGCACGTCCAAAGGAGCTTTTCAGTGTCCAGTATTTTGGCTGCAACTTTCAAGATCAGCCTCTTATTTATCTCTGTAAACCCTTGCTCAGCGCTCGGGGAGGCGTGCGAGTGTTTGTGTGTGGTATTGTGCCTGTACTTAGACCTCATGCACAGCAACAGCAGCAGTGGTGTTTGGTTTATAGTAATGCAGTTTCAGTGTGGGTGTTGAACTGATTGACTTGGTAATCTTCAAACAGGATCCCTCTTATTGTGGATCACTGTGGGATGTTACACTACAAGACAAGGTCAAACTGTAGCTGTCAGTTCCATTGCTGCTGCCGGCCCATCTCAGCACTGTCCAGCCTCTGGTCTAAAACCAACCTTGTGTTAGCGACACAGAGGGCTTTATTGTTTTGGTGGCTGTTCTGACAGATGCCCGGTCGATGACTTCAGCTCCTCCATGAAGCGTCTCCTTATTCTCCTATAGGACTGCCATCACAGCTGTACCGGTCTGGGCATGGGACCACAGCTGAGAGGGAAGCAGAGGTCCAGTAAGATTCTGGGCATGTAAAGCTGTGCAGGAAGGCAGCTCTAAAGATGTGGTGACTTTTTAAGACTAGAGGGAAAATAGTTTGTTTTCTTTTGTTATTATTTCTCTGTGACATAGTCACCGTGACCACGGTGACTACGTCTTCACAGTCAGTGAACTTACACTGAATATTCTGCTACTTATTGTGAAACTGTTGCTTTGCTTCAGCAGTAGGCCGACCTGCTGCATTTCTTCACAGTTATAAAACCGGTCTTATAGAACCATGCACGGCCCAACAGTGAAATGTAAAAATAACAGATAATAATGTAAAAACCGTCTGACCAGGAGCACCTGTGTAGCCACATGTTTACTGTGTAGGCCACGTGACCACAGCGACCCTGACTTGGAGTCTGTGTGTGGACCTTCATTGCAAATCATGCCCGCTGTCATGTCTCATGCTTCTATCAAATATAGGTAAAAAAAAGTGAGATGTTAGCTTATTGTTGAAAATAAAATAAAATAAAATTCTCATTTACATCAGGATATATTTTTCATGAGAATTTTTATGAATTTTATTGATTCCAAATAAACAAACGATGATTAGACCAATCGAAAGTAACCCAGCCTTAATTCAACATATGTGAGCTATAGATCATTGTCCATCTTACAGTTTTGTCTATTAAACCTACTGTAACCATAAAACCACAGTTGTTGCCAGAGCCAGATGTTGTTTTTTTGTTAAATATAGTATCAACATATTTTCAACTAGTTGCAGTTTAGTTTTAAAGGTACAGAATTTTTAGGACACGGATGAAATGTTAAACACAAACTGAGACTGGATTGCAGCTGCATGATAAAGAATTGCTCACTATTCACAAGCCAAGTTCTAATTCTAAGCCTTAATCTATCACTTGTTAGCATTCACTGCAAGACTCAAGAATTTGGTAGCTACATAGGTTATTTACTTTAAAGGTAAAGAGTCAAATAGCGCTACTTTGAACATATACCTTACAGCTTCTTTTGTCCTGTCTGATAAAAAACATTTTAAAGCCGATCAGTAAAAGCTAATGAGGACAGACCTGCATTTAGAAATACCCTCTACCTGTACGTTTGGATTACAGATACCAAGCTCTCATGAGGAAACGTTGCTCTGCGGTGCAGGTCAGGATCTGGATAAAGTTATGTTACTGGCAGGAGATTAGCAGGAATGTTTGTTTAGTGCTGTGTGGAGGAACTAATGGGCCTGAATAAACGACAGTGTTAATGACCGAATGACATTTTTATTGGCTCTCATAAAACAGGATGTAGAAATAATGATTCTTTATGAATTCCATGCACTCCCCATCATCACACAAATGTGCAGTTCCACTGTGACTGAAAGCAGAGGTCCAGTGGTCAGGTATGTGTAGGGTTGCCTATGGGAAGGCAATAGCTGCTCTTTTGAGAACACGTTCACAGTGCAAGGGGGTGTTTTAGGGAGGTTAAATGCCACATTGATATATAGCTACTCCGTGCATGAACCTCCACCTCCCTTTCCTTCCTACCTGTACTTTCCTCTTGAAATCTCCAGCTCTGAGACAGTGGGCAGCTGGCTACAAACCTTAGGCCCCCGGGTGAACAGCAGTGATTCTTGGAGGCCCTTTTGTCCCAGCAAATGAAGATATCTCCGTTGGTTGTTATGGTGAAGGCAGGCCGGCCGGCACTTGGCCAGCTGCCACCTACTTACAGGAAGACAGATGAAAGAATAAAGTTAGTTGGAGGGAGAGGAAAGGACGGACATTGGACAGTTGAAAGTCAGGTAGGGAATGATGGCAGCAACGGGAAAGGAGCCTGAGGATGGTATGGTACGGTATTTTTCTAAGCCAGCAAAAGAGGGGAAGTGACAGACAGAGAGGGAGATTGTCCTTTATGAGACAGCAGGTACACGACACATTTTTGGAATAGCAGTAAAAAAAAAGGTGCTAAAGAGTGTGAGAAAGGTTTAGTAGAAACTAGTAGCCAACAGTAACACTGGGCGTACTGCTCTCAGCTAGGGTTAACACCTTATCAAATCTATTTATTCAAGTGTGCTCTTGAAACTTTATTGATTTTTTTAAATGTATGTTTGTTGTCTGCTGCGCTTTATTGTCGATTTTGTGCAGTTTATCTTTGCTTATTGTGCTTGGATTGTGCATCGTGATCATGCTTCAGCAAGTTCAGTGAAATAGAACAAATTGAAATACAGATTTTCAATGTCTGAATATGAGAATACTGAAAATAAATATATCCTGGAATTAAATTTGTGAAATTACACATCCTAAAACTGCCTGGAAACCTTCAGTATGATGGTTTACACATATTTTAGTGCAATAAATGTAGTGGTATTTAAATTTCACCACTAAGTGTTTAGTAGTGATTGCATTTTCAAATTCGGTATCCATGTGCTCATATAATCAAAAAAACGATTGAAATGATTTGCTTACATAAATATTGAGGTCATGGGATGAAAAACTGAGCCAGTTCTGAGAAAACCGAGTTTGTGGAGTAAAAGCGTAAGATGGGATAGAAAGGGCTACTAGTACTAACTGAAGCAGAAAGACACTGTACTTAGTCAGTCAGTGTACTGCACCATTGAAGAAGATGCTGTATATGCAGGAGGTTGCAGGTTCACATCCTGGCGCAGCCCCTACATATATTAGGTTGAGGGTTCCCCTACACTGGGGACATAACAGGCTTAATAATACTGTGTTTGTGACAAAATTGTGGAGTGGAGGCTGAGGAGGTGAATAAGAGCAAGAGGGCTGAGGGTGAAGATGGAGAGTGTGTGATGGAGGTGCAGGTTCCAGGGGCGAAGTGGATCAGGGTCAAGGGGCTGTTCAGTGTTTGGTTAAGGCCAGATGGCTGGAGAATGGCGTCTGTAGCCCCAGATCTGTGCGCTGTGTAGCGAGGGCTGGGAGGAATGCCTGTCTTTTCTTTGCTCTCTCTCAGAGTGTGGAGACTCAGAGGGCTGCAGTATAACAGTGGATTAAGTCCCACATTCCCTATTTAATCTCTCTATAGTCACCCTCAGCTGTTCACCCTCAGGCCTCTGCTCCGCTACCTCCCACGGCCTGTCTGTTGATGTTGGACTGGCATACAGTATGCCCACATACACACACACACACCATAACCCCCTCACTTTGGTGATTTTCTCAAAGATTGTGACTGAAGTCGATTTCATTTTCCCGCCCCTACTGTCATTAGTGACATCATTTCAAAATCACTAATCACTTATTTACTGATTATGTAGCATGATTCTGCAAATGCAAGCAGCATCAGAGTTCAGCATGAACCGACATTATGCTTTTTTTGTGCATTCAGTTTAACCATCCATCCGTTATCCTAACTGCTTTTCCTTTTAAGTGTCTTGGGGGTGCTGGAGCCCATCCTAGCTGTCACTGGGTGAGAGACATTGTACATCCTGAACAGGTCGCCAGTCTATCACACACTGTTTTCAACCTACACAAACTGGGTGGTAGTTGTGGGCTGGTAGCTGCTGCTCATTCAGAGTAGATCACCATCATCACTTACACCTCATGAAATGGAAACAGTTCTTCCTGGAGCACTTTATTTAAAGGTTCTTCTCCTCGGCTTGAATGTGTTGCTTGTCTTGTAAGTCTCTTTGGATAGAAGCGTAAATTAAATGTAAATCTAACATTGTAATGTTACATTTGTTGATGTAAACTTTTTAAGATGAACAAACTTAAATACATATTCAAGTTTCCACTTAGATCACATCCTCTGTAGCACTACAGCTTCTTCCTCAAAGAGCTGATTCACTCAACTGGTCTATATATGACCATAGCTAGTTTGAGTCAAACTGCCATGCTCCTCGACACACACTAACCATCATACAGGAATTTTTCAACTACTAGTTTCATATTTTAAAGCAGACTTAACTGAAGGTCACTGGTCTTTTTATTATCAGACCTTGTAGTCATGCAGTCATTTTCCACATCCCTGGCTGAACCTTAGGCTACAATAAAGCTCTTTCCGGCTCCAGATAAATGCACACCCATAAGAGGAGCCCTCACCACCTCCACTAGCTCCACTAAAAGGGGTCCCTGCTCTCCTCTCTGTACCTTCTCTTTTTGCCTTTTCACCCCCCACCACACACACACACACACACACACACACACACACACACACACACACACACACACACACACACACACACACGCACACACACACACACACACACATCCCTTATTTACTTTAAGGGCCAGATCAGCACAGTACTTTCAGGAATTCAGGGAACCGGATAGAGTCTGGACATGCAGGTGCAGGAGATTTGGTTCCAGCTACTGTATGATACACGAGGGGCGGGTAATAAGGTGCCACAAGGCGGAGAGCAGGAAGGGAGGGACGGAAGAGTTGAGGAAGCATAGCTTGGATAGTTTGTTTGTATTATGGATAAAAAGGAGGCGACTGGCAGAAATTGGGAGAGAATGAGTTGAGTGAGAACCTCATATTACTCATTAGGAATAAAGGCCAGGTCAATTGGTAATTTTACACCATAGAAGACAATTATTTAAACCATAGCTACTGTTTTCTCACTTTCTTTTCTATTGTTGAATTTTAAATCTCAACCTAATGTTCCTGACAGTATAGTCCCAAATGAACTGAATAGTGCAATAATCATCAAAAAATGTACTCTGTTATACTGAATTTGTAAAAAAGTCATTCTAAACTCAAGGTCCACTTACTAACTTTAAAGTACATATGTTCTCTGGTGGATGAATGATAATTAAGCATTAAATAACATACACTCAGCATCAGTTGTTTTGCTAAATATAAACAAACTCCATATGCAACTATGATTTATGGTTGACAGCTCTGGAAACGCTATGAGGTTGATTTATTGATTTATGTTGCTAAAATATAGTTTCAAAGGACTAGAACAGATGATCAGTTATAATGTGTTTAATTATAGGATAGGCGTAATGATTAGGCCCTTTGTGGGCTTTGGTCCTTTACGTTCACATGTTATTGTTTAATTTTAACTGGTGCAAAAACTTTAGATCAGTGAACAACTCAGAGAAATATAGTAGTATTCCTAAAATGTACAACATAATTAGAATTATTAGAAGGTGCGTTTAAGTCATATGAATTTACACTCTGTAGATCTTTATATAAATTTATGTAACTCATTGGGTCAACCAATGGCCTTCATCAGGTCTACAGAATACAAAGCAGTATGGAGGAACACAGAGGAAAAGGGTCATAAGGGGCAAAAGAAGAAAGGCAGAACAAAGAGAGGAGGAAGAGGAAGGAAAGCCTGCTAGGGCTAATTAAACTGATTATAAAGGGGCAGAGCAAGTAGAGGCAACTGGAAGGGTAGACGTGATCAGGAAAGAGGTGGATGGAGAAGAATGAAAAATATAGGGACTGAAAGGGAGTAGAGCGATGGGAAAAGTACCTGGGTCTTCCGCACACAAGGGGGATGCTGGGTAATGGAGGGTAGGTGTCTCTGCAGATTTTAATTGACTAGAACAGGCTGGCACAATGTCCCAAGGACCTGAGAGTAGCCTCTGCAAGAATAAACACATTTTCTCTGGAAGACAGACAGCAATCTGTGCACAACTACCACACGGCTACTGACACAGTCGTGCAGACACTGTGTACAATCTGTTTGTTTCCCTCCACATCGATTCTAGTTACAGTAGGTCTATGATGGTGGAAACCCCTGGGAGGTCCTGTTTCGTTGAGAACTCTCGCCTCTTGTTAGCCACTACATGGCTACAGTCTTTGATCAGCTCAGCTGACTTTTAAGCTCAGCTTAGTGCGGCAGGGGTCTGGAAAATCTGGGGAGAGGGAGAGGGGTGAGAGGTGGGGAGAGACGATAGAGAGCGGGAGTAGCTGATGGCATCCACTGAACCATACATCCTCTGGTAAGGAGCTGAAAAGAAGAGGAGGAGGAAAAAGGAGAAAGTTGATGGGGGATAAGCAGGTGGCAGAGTAAATGGGTGAACTAGGTGGAGTCAGTAAGGGTCTCCTTCCATTCCTCCACGGGCAAACTCACGTCACTATCACCAGAAGCCGCTCACCCAGCAGCTGAACTGAAGCCAGGCATGAAAAGCTAGGTCGACCATTGTGAGTTTAGGAAACAGTAGGATGAAAAGAATTTGTAGGACATTCACTTGGGACAATCGTGTAAAGTGCTCCCATCAATCTCTTGACATGGCTTCAAGGTTTAAGCATCCAAAATGACATAAGCAAAGCAATTAGGACATCAGTCAGCAACAATAACCTCAACAAACATTCAGCTCTCAAAAAGTTTTGCGTCTTCACATTCTCTGTGGTGTGTGTTTTTTTTTTTTTTTTGGTTTGTGTCCCAGCACAAAGCTCCCGTCTACCTTGGAGAAAGACGGCCTGTTCAATTCTAAAATGAGCAGCACCAACAGTCTCTTTAGGAGCACTTGAGCTCGACCAGAGGAGTTCTCCTCAGGGTGAAGACATACATTATTCATTCCTCTGCTTAGTTAGCATTCATTCAGATGGCACCTTCTCATGTTGGCTCTTTGGGTGAAAAACATTAACAGGAAAGGCTTGATATACTCTAATTACACTTTACTGGAGAGCACTACAAACTCTATGGGATTACTGCTAAGTCGTGTTCAACCCAGCATTCAAGTTATACTGTATAGAATCTTTCTGAAATTAGCTTCATGTGACATCAAAGTTAAAGTGGTTCATTAAATAATCCTTGTGTTATTCTTTAAAAAAGCGAATCCACATGCTGCCTGTTGTATTACATAATGTTGCTCCAATACTGTGTACATGTCCACATGTGTCCCATGGTAACCCTGACAACACTGGCTAATCTGATAGGCTCCTGATGTCTTAATTGTGAGTGCATGGGTGTGAGGCTCCGCTAACTACATTTGCTGGTTTCCTGTTTGGGCAGAATTATATCAAGTGATAAGAACTGCAAGTAGTGAAGGGTTGTATCCACACTGTCAATGGTTGTGGAGCCCAGAGTGATAGTACAGGGATTCTGGGAGCAGTTATAGTTGAGTTAAGGTCACTTTTGTTCCATTTTCCAAAACTGTTGATTCATCTACTCAGACTTAAAGAAGAAGAAGAAGAGACAAGAAAACAACAGTAAAGACTCATATAGTCCCTACTAAGCAAAGACACATATAAAACTTAAGTAAGTAAACTTATTACTGACTTGCCTACTAATACAAAACAGTAGTTTTGTATTAGTAGGCAAGTCAGTATGACATTGTTGCCCCTACCCCAATCAAGCAGCATGCATCAGGTTAGTCCAGCTAAGAGTGCGGTAATGAAAAAGGAAGTTCTCGTGCAAAATTCACATTGTCTTCAGGATACAAGTCTGATAAGAGTCCAGATGCACTTACATTTTTACAGAGGCTTACACTGGTAAGATTGACCCTGCAACAGATATCACTAGACTTGTTACCTTAAATGGATATTGTAAAGCCCTCAAACCCTGAAACCTGACAGTTTCTCACAACCTACAACTAGTTCATGAACATGAACTCTCTTGTTAATTGAGTAGGCGCTTCTGTTGCTTCCTTTTGCAAAAAAACAAATAAATAAGTTGTGAGAGGAAGGTAAGTTGAGGTGCCCTTTATAATTGCACTCACAAAGGTAACTGTTGTTAAATATACTAGGCTTACTGGTTAATGCCCCTTTTGAATGTTTTTTCTTCTTTCTTGAAAACATTTCTGTAGAGATGAATGGTCTTTTGTTTTTTTAATAGAAATGACTAATTAGCCTCTGATTTAGTTAAATAGTTTTTCTTTATCCTAGTTGTAAGGCAAAATTGTCCCACCTTCCATGGGTCCAGCAAAGCGACCTTTGCCAGACCACAATATTCCTCAAACCTTTTCCAAGTGCTGTGCATGTCGGAGAGAAACCATAAAAAGAGTAATAACGCTGCAGTTGATAAAACTGCACATACTCCATGCACCAAAAATACGGAAGCCTGCGGAAACATAGCAGACATTTTTCTGGTCATCAACTGTGTTTTTTTGTCCAATTCTGTCCATGGTGTATTAACTTTGTGATCTTTCCTCAAGACCTTAAAGCTACACTATGATTTTTTGATTGGTTAGAAGGCTTAGTCTTCTGAATAAGTTTTACAGGGAGACATCTCCGATGACAATGCTATTGAAAGCATGAGCCATTTAGTCATTTAGGTATAAGGATTTGTAATAAAAGTACTGAGTGACACTGAAAACTGCTGAGTTGGGTGTATTTTAAACTTGAACTCATTCCACTTTAAACCCACCAATGGCAGCGTGTTGTGATTCAAAATCAGAAAAATCTCTAGAAGTCTTATGGAAGCCTCCACCCGTCTGCCCTCTACACTAGAGCTGAGCGCTTGTTTTGCCTCACTTTGATCTCTTCTCGCCTCTCAGGCTCAGTTGACCTCTGTGCTGTGATTACAACTTTCCCTATATGTCAGAGCCCTCTTTTGATACTGCAAAGCCTCAATACACATTGTCAGTAATTAAATCAATGAAAGGCGTTTGGGATAAAAAACATGATTGCTGCAAACCATGGTTGGACCTCCATGTATGTTTTATTTGTATGTGTGCACATTTCATTGTGTGTAGCTTTGGGCTGGATAAGTGAGGTCACATGCATGTTCACATGTTCTGGTGATTTCTTGATGTTATGAGAGATCACATTGAAGTTCAAGTTTAAGGTTGAATGGTGAGGTACAGTGAGAAAAGGAACAACAGAGCAGGCGGGAAAAGGAACTAAGGGACAAATGGATGTTAGTAAAAGCCGTTCATTAAAGCAGCAGCAGGAATACACCAGTAACATTTGGTTGTTATTGTATTTATTCTTATGTGACTTCACATTTGTAACACTCAAAGTCTATGGAAGACAACCACGAGATCGTAGGCAAGAACATGTCTGTTGGTGTAGACAGGTCCTGTGAGGGTGAAAGAGATATAGAGTGTGTGTGTGCAAGGTGGGGGTGAGACATGTCTCTTACAGATGTGAGAAAACAGCCATTTCTCTGACAGCAAGTGTGTTAACAGTCTAATTGGCAGAATACAGTGATGGAGTTAGTCCTAAGTGAACTGAAGGTAATTTAATGGGTTGAGTTGAAGGACAGCTGCAACTGTGGGAAAACAGGTTTCTGCACTCTTCACAGACACAAAAAGACTAGAGTGTGTCTGGGTTTGCTGCTCGTAAGGATGTACAGTCGGGTGAACCCCTTGCTCGCTCTCTCTTTCTCTCTTTTCATTTATCAGGGTTGCCATGGTGATTAGGGAGGCTTGCCTTGCCGGACCATAATTTCTAGAGAGCCTGTCTGGATGTGACACGTCCTTTTCAGCCAGGCATTGTTTAGATGCTGATTTACGTGTGTTTGTTGCACTTTACCGCCACCTCTTCCACACCTCCAGCAGCGGCGGTGGTGGCAAACTTTTTGAGGATCAATGTATTCAACACCTACAGGAGCCTGTTTTTCTGCAAGTTGACTAAATAGCTTAGATTGAACCGATATGGATTTAAAGTCCAACTCAGAGTTCAAGTTTTTATTTACCTATTCCATTTTCCCATCAGAGCTTCGTCTACATTGATTTTTCTGTTCCCCTCTGTTCGAAACAGTGCTCATTTTCATAACCAGCCCATCCCTCTTCCCTCCCAGTAGGCGTTCCCACAACACAGAGGAATCCAATCACAGGCCAGCCCTTTACCCCATCCCTTTATGGTCAGACTGTTAAGGACTTTTTGTGTTCTTGTATTTTTTTTCTTTTTACTTTTTTTTCTGGTACCCCTCATTGAGCCTCTTGAACCTGGAGCAGATGGAAAGATTGTAGTGGGGGCAAAATAAGCAAGCAGCAGGGAGAAAGAGAGAGAGAACTGGAGGAAACATGCAGAGACTGAGGCAGCCCAGCGACGATGCTTGATGAACTGAAGTGCTGACCACCAGGACGCCTTTCTTTCACTGCGACTGAGACCCAGATAGCCCAAGGGATCAGGCACAGGACAACCCTGAGGGAAAACATCAAATCATCATCCAAGCTGTCGGGCCAGACAAGTCCGGGACGTGGAGGGAAAAAGACAGAAAGAGTTAGAGACCAGGACAAAGAGGAGGAGTTCTACAGATGACAGTTAAAGCAGGGGGGCAGAAGGAGATGCTCAGAAGGACCAGATAGTGAAGAGAAAATTGAATCAAGTAACAGGATTGCTACAGGTGGGTCCACAAAGAGTGCTCAAAGAGTGACACACCAGAGTCATCTGAACTGATCTGCTGCAAGTAAAACTGACAAAGAGCCAGTTCAGAGACAAGCAGAGAAACAGAGCTAGGTCAGGATGGCCAACTCAGGTCTCCAGTTGTTGGGTTATTTCCTGGCATTGGGCGGCTGGATCGGCATCATCTCCACCACTGCCTTGCCCCAGTGGAAGCAGTCGTCGTATGCCGGCGATGCCATCATCACTGCCGTGGGTCTGTACGAGGGGCTGTGGATGAGCTGTGCCTCGCAGAGTACCGGACAGGTGCAGTGCAAGATCTTTGACTCCATGCTCTCGCTGGACAGTGAGTATGATGTTTGAATTTATTTCTGGCACTCCAACTTGTGGTCCCACTCCTCTCAGAAGGTTTAAATGACATTCACTTTGTCACAGCTTCTTTTTAAGGGATTATATGCTCATTATAGGCATTTTGTGAGCTGATGACTGTTATCATATTTCAGGCAGAATATGACTAAACATGAAAACATATGCATACTCCTTAGTAATTGGGCTTGAATACTTAATAGGACAACTGTCTAGCTGATTAAGTGATATTCACTAGATCATTTCTCAAATGATGGAAAAACACAATTAAAATTGAAGTAAACCAATAATCTACCCTTAATGCATCACTAAAAAGGTTTCTCTAATCCTTAATTACTGGTCTTCACACTGTATTGTCAAATTACTTTCTTGACTGCCCTCATTTAATTTTCTTTAGAAATAGTCTTTTTGATAAAACAATGACAAAAGAAAGAACCTGGGAAAACTCCTGTCTTCACTTTCTAGTCCCACGTTTTCCAAAGACACATCTGTGGCGGATTGCAAATCACAACAGTTACTGTAGCTAGACAGCAGCAAAAACAAGAGGAAAATCCCCCCCATGCCTTCTCTGTTTGGGATGCATTTGATTCAGAAGCCATAAATATCATTTGAGATGCTGCTGTTTGCCACTAATGAAGTTCAGTTGGGTCTTAAAACTCCAAAACATCACAAAGTGTAATGTGTGAGAAGCTGGAGGTGGTAAGGAATGTAGGGTTCAGACACGAATGAGCTCACAATATGAGCCCCCTGTCATCTCCAATCTGTAAACAGCGTCTAGTGACTCATAATTAATGGCACACAGATTATACTGTATGAAACCATCCATCGAGTGCCTGCTTAAATCATCCTATTAGAGATTCTAATGAAAGACTGCAGGGGGGTGGCCTCGGTCACAAGTCCTTTTCACTAAACAATTGAACACTTTGAGTTTGTCTGTTTTTCTCTGTGGTTTGAGCCCGCTGTGCTTATGGTTCCTGTTGTGGCACACTTGCCTTGAAGAAACTAACAAGGCACTTTGCAAACATTTTGGTGTCTTGGTGAGTCATTATATCAAAACATTTTCTGTGGCATGCTGTGTGACGGAGTGCCCGAGCTGATCCCTCATCTCCTCTGGTTCGTCACAGCAATAAGAACAGCGTATTGTCCTTGCGGATGAATAGGGACTGTTAGGAGAAGAAAAGGGCAGTGTTGAGCCAAACACCAGAGATATTCCCAGAATGTGCTCTGTCTTCCCCACATGCGCACATTATTCTGTCTATTAACACACCCAGTGACTGCAAAACAAACACTGTAGAAAATGATTCCAAAGAGTTAACTTAAAGATTAACACTTAAAGGTTGTGGCCAAGAACTCCTGACCAATAACAGGTTTTTTTAGTTGTTGCTTCAGACAGATTATGAAATGGAGCAAATGAGCATCCAATCATGTGTCCAGGGTCAGAGAATGTTTGAATCCTGATTAAACACCCCTAAGGTGTTGGTCTGATCCAGCTTGTAAGAGTCCTGAAGAAACTCTCTTCCCTGACGCCATTCACAGCAGGCACAGCATGTGATGGTGGCTATAATTGTTCACCAGACTGTGCTGCACTCTACTGATGTGGCCAAGCAAGCATAGTGGAAACTGTTGGATCTGGAGCAGGTTTGCTGAACATTCCACTCAAAGCAGAAACCAAAGCTGAGATAATATCCAGTCGAGAAGGCTCACATTTTCAGAACAGTGTGGATGGTGGTGCTGAAGGGACAGTTCTTGCAAACCAGAAACATCTGAGCAAAACACAATGCCGATCTCACACTAATGATTAATTTGTCATGACTGTGTCAAGAGGATGTAATGATTACCATGATTACCTTGCATTCATTTAACTGTTAAAGGCAAAGAAGAGATTCCTCTTGACCTGTGTTTTTCTGCTCCTGTTATGGACCATTTCAAATAATAAAAGTGAATTAAAAAAATAATGATAATTTGGCTTGCTGATACAGTAGCAGCTTCAGGATTGATGCATTAGGATGTTCATATATCATATTTAGAATAAAAAACAACAGTGGGGTTATTGATGTGCTTCTAATATCTACTGGAAAAGGATTGAGGTCTATAGAACAAAATAATAATACATGTCAGGCATCAGATATGCAGGAGATCGTAGGATCACCTGTTGTAATCTTTTAATGGAATTTGTAGCTTTTGTTTTTTTAAAGAGCCGCAAGGTCTAAGAACGACTAACACTTTTTACAGTGTCTAAAACTAGTTCATCAAAAATGCTGGTCCTTCCTTGCCTTTGGAGTTCATTAAAAAAATACTACAGTCACATTTTTAGGAGGAAGATATGTTACCCAGTGGGCTACATCTCAATAGAGGACCAGTTCAGTTTATTTCAGTTTCATTTGGTAACCACAAAATCAATTACCTTGTAAATAAAACAAAGCCCTTTTGCCACAGAACCATTACGTGTCTACTGCCACCTTCTAGATTGGAGTGTGATCCATTTCTTTTGCTTACATGGGTCCAGTACACGCCCACTCATGACGCAAATGTCACAGTCCCCGCTTGGATCCATCTGGCATCTGCTTTTCGATGGGACCCAAAATTCTAGGTCCTGAAACAACTCGAACTTGATTAGTGAACAATAACTGAACCGATTGAGATCTTACTAGAACTATTTAGCTTTATGGCACAGATGACCTTATCTCTTATCTCTTATCCTAACACTGGAAGGTATGTTTGATATGTAATGGCACCAACATGGAAAACACAGTAGATAGTGGGAATTTACTATCTTTCCATTCTGAAAGTCCAATGAGGTGGTGCGATGTGTATCTGCCCACATAGCACCCAACAGTAGCATCTATTCCATTCTGACTGGAACAAATGTTTCAGTCTGACGCACACGTTAGCGTAAGACAAGAGTTAATTTCAGTCAGTCTAAATTTGAGGTGTATCCAGATTTTAAAAGGAGTCATCAGATATGAGTTGTGAGTGGGCAAATAGATATTACGTATGAAAGAGCCCCAAGTGACTTCTGAATGGGGTCTTACTGTGCCTACACGCATGCCAGCAAGCACACACACTCATTGAAAGCTTGTGGCTGGCACTACCAAGCTTGGCACAGGAAAGTGAGGAAGAGCCAGCCAACTCCCCCTTCCTTTTAGCCTCTCCTTCAACCCAAAGGCCCCAAAATGCCCTTCTGGACTGAAACAGACTGAACCCGGTCAGACTGGATTCATATAGAATTGGCCTAAACCCCCGCACACCCTCAGAAGAAAAGACGAATGCACAGAGTAGATGAAAAGGAACTATTCAGACAAAAGCAGCTCTGGAGCCATAAATCAGACTTCAAAGATTGTTCCATCCTCATCCCCCCACCAGAAGTCCCTTCAGATCAGCTTCTGAACTGCTACTTCACTGCTGCACTGTGAATGATGGTGTGTGTTTTTCTGCTACAATGACAAATTATGACTCTAGGTTCCTATTGAGGCTGTTGCTCAACAACTCTTTGAAGTGATTTTATTTTTTTCTGAAACAGAAAATCTCATTCTTTTCTCCTCTAATTTCTAATCCAGTGTGAAATGTTGACCTTCAAAACAGGTCCACATGTCTACCGTTTGTTTTATATGGCTGTGAGATGTAGTTGAAAAAGCTATTCCATTCAAGAGTGATCAAAGCTATTATATTCTACTTAAGGGCAAAATGTCATTCTTGTATACTTGGACGCAGTTGGCTGACAAAGCGGCACACAAGTGACAATATTTTTAACTAAAGAAAAGAAATACAGAATAGTTTTATCAAACTATTCTGTTATATTAAGTGTGAAATGAAAATCTTTATTTTGGAAACTCTACATTCTTGTTATTTTTTTATTTTTTAATTTTTTTCGTGTGAAGCTTTAAAAACTGTGAAATGTGGCTGAAAGCTCTGAAAGCTTTTTGTGTAATTATTCTATTTGCTCTTTCTAAATTTTACAGCGTAATTGTATTACTATTTGTAATGTGTAAATACTTCTTTAGACTTGGACAAGCTTTAAAACAAGTCTTTGTGACCTGTTTACTTTAATTACCATATTTGTCAGCTGTGTTAGTTATCAGAATCAGGATATTCGAATTTGCATAATTTCTGTTGCAGCTGTGATTTCATCAATCCCCTCACATGCAGTAAATGAGACACCCTCCGTCAGCTTTTTGACAGTATCATTATGGACTTAGCATTGGTTTTGCATTAAATGTTTGTGAATGGTTGTTTTGAGGCAGTAATGTGTGATCACTGTAGCGACAGCCCCATGAAAACAATCTTACTTTGTGACAAAAGCCACACTAATCCCACTGTGTGAAACATGTGAAGCAGGCCCTCCTACTGCTGTGCTGCTGTGTGTGAGAGACAGTTGTGTATTTCTTCTGTGTCTATTCCACCTACAGTAATGGTCTGGTTGCCAATATTGTGTTCTCGTACATATCAGTGTGTGTAAATATGTGTAAATATGTTCCTCCCACTGAGTTATGTGTGTGCTAAAGGCTGTGTGGGTAGCACATTAGAGTTTTGAGATGGCACAACCACAGTGGAATGATCTGGAGAAGATTTGGAAGATAATTTAAGGTCCCAAAGCTTGGCCAAGAAAGTCACCTCTGGACAATATGAGTTGGAATTTCCCTGCTCTGGAAAATAGGACAGTGGCGGACTCTCCCTAATAAGCTTTCTGTCGTAAATGCATGCGGTCTCCCATCAACCCTGCATGGCTTATGTAGCTTAATTCCTTTATAATTATCACTTTTATGTTCAGAAATGTAAGTGTTTATTCCAAGTGATGGTCTTAAAGAGGACTGAAAGACCTCTTAACTCTTTTTTTTGCTCTCCTTTACTTTCTTATCTTCTATTATATCATTCACCACTCTGTACTCCCCTGTGCGGTCAATCCCTTTTTCCTTTCCTCATCTTTATCTAGTCCACATCCAGACATGTCGGGCACTTATGGTGGTGTCAGTACTGCTGGGCTTTATCGGCATCATTGTCAGCGTGGTGGGCATGAAGTGCACTAAGGTGGGAGATAACAACCCAGCGACTAAGACTCGCATCGCTGTGACCGGTGGAGCGCTCTTCCTGCTTGCAGGTATGATTTCTGCTGTGTTCTGTTTGTAATTTGCTTAGTCTGCAAACAAAAATATACTGCAGTATCTCCTGCTATTATTGCATTTAGCAAAAGTGGTTTGGCATTTTCCTAGCCCCCATCTTTCGCCAAGACTCCTCTGGGTAATTAGAGTTCCTGCTGTAAACAGGAAGTGGTCATTTTAGAAGCATTAGTTGTTGACCTCAGATATAAACCATAAGCCCTTGGGACAATATTAACCAAGTAAGGATTCCCCAATTCATTAGTGTGCTACTGAAGTGAATGTTTGCACGATTAATTGGCAAAGCAGATCTAATACACACTTATTTTCCCACTGCACAGGTCTATGTACACTTGTGTCTGTGTCCTGGTATGCAACTCAGGTGTCCTATCAGTTCTTCAACCCAAATACACCACTCAATGCCAGGTACTGTGTTAAATGAAATGTTTGTGGCAATTATTCTTGAATAATAATTGGTATGTGTTGTTTTTGAGTGCTAATCAAAAAGTAATAACAGTTGACACAGAGTCATATGTACACGTGATCACGCCCTTTTCCCCTTTGCTCCCCTTTCTGTACAGGTATGAGTTCGGCTCGGCCCTGTTTGTGGGCTGGGCAGCGGCGAGCCTGACAGTACTGGGTGGCTCCTTATTGTGCTGCTCCTGCTCCAAAGAAGATATGCGGGGACAGCAATATTATCGCCAGTCACAGCCTTCCACAGCCAGGGAGTACGTGTAAACCCCACCCCCTTCCAGCAGTAACTCAAACAGTGAGCAGAGGACACGCTTGGCATCCCCTTCCCCCTGTCGTTTCATAAAGATTATGCCTGATAAAGTGAAACCAAAAGACTATCATGCATACACACAGAATCATGTAGATGTCATTCACAACTACTCATCCGTGTACGTCCATTTGTGTCTAAAACTGCTTTAAACTTAGATTATTTGTGAACAGACAGCCTACGTATTTCATGTCAATCATTCGCTAATGACTTATATACTGAATAGCTTGTGCTGCGCGTTGAAGTCAGTATTTAATCTCCCTAAAACAGCTTTAATTTGACCCTAAAAACACAACTACTCTGATGGTACATCTACACATACAGATACAACGTGTCTCTAGGTGCGCTCTTGTGAATCAGTAGTTCTGGGCATGTGTTGATTAAGTTACATGCCGTGCGCTGAATGGAGGGTTGTTGTCTGATGTGTCTTCTACTGCCAGACACACCAACAATGTCGACAGTTTGTTTTTACAAGTTGTTCCTGTTTTTCTTCTCTTTAACTCTGTGCTAGTCAAGAAAAAATGGAGAAACTGAGACCATGGCTATCAGCTTTTTTTTTTCCAATTTAGTTTCTAATTCCTTCAAGTTGAATAGCAAACTGATTTGCACAGACATAGCTGAGTGTGCCTGGCTCTCAACCAGCTGTACATCAGAGCATATTCACATCAATTTGAGCCTTTCTCCACTTTCCCCTGTAGTGTAGCAGGGATAGTGGCAAAGCTGACTCCCACTGACAATGAATGTTGCTGTTGCTGAACGAGGCTTTTGAATCTGTATGTGTGAATGCCCTGTAGTCACTCATTTTCCAGAAAGACAAAGAAAATCTACATTTAAAGACTATATACACCATATACTAAGTCTATCACAGCAGATATCCAGAGAGAATGAACAAGAAACTGGAACCATCAGTAGTGAAAAACTCAATTAATTTTTATTAGCATGTCCTGTGCTTCCTGGTTGGAGTTGCGTTTGTGTTTTGTTGTATTTCTATGTGTATTCACACTCCACTGGTGTAGTTAGGTTGTGTGAAGGGAGCTTCCAAAACACTGCATGAAAGTATGGAAAAGGTACTACGCAGCTCCTCTGGTGCTGTGGGAGAAACAGAGGTCGGCTTGTACAGTCTCACAAGAAAACGGGTCAGTTACACTGACTTCTCCTGCTAAGACTTCAAATTTGTAATTAGAAAGCAGGAGAGCTCTTACAGTTTTTTTAACAGTAGAAAAAACCTGCCTGACTGTGTGATGAAAAAGAAGAGTCCAATCTAATTTTACTTGTTAACTTTACTGTAACGTACAAACACTTGTTGAGAGCTACACATGCAGACACAAGCTGAGCTACAGCAGTGGAGGTGAATTTGTTAGTAAAAGGTGTCCGATGATGTCGGACTTTGTTTTACTCATCACTAAGAACAAGTGCAGGTTCACACATGTCATCAGTCTCCATTTACTACCACCAGCTTTCAGATTCATCACTGCAGCTATAACCAAACGAGTGTCAAAAAAGATCAAAGCTTTGGCATCCTCACAGGTTTAATTTTACTAGAGATGATAAATGAAGACACTAGCACAGTATTACACATTACGTGATAGAGGATCAAAAGCTAACATGATGCATTGTGAATAAAATAGAAAATATTAAACTTACAGTAGACATTATTTGATTTATTTAATACTTAATACTTTAAACTGACTACAGGTGTTTTGCAAACCACTGACTACTCCTTGGGGATGAATTAAAATATATATCTGCAGCAATTTTTAAATTGGCCTCTTATTAGAGCCTGCAAAACTCAACACAGGTTTAAATTGGCTCTTGAGCTCCCTCTTGATGCTCCTATATCACTTTAGCCTCATTTGAGTTTGGTCCATCACTGTTTCAGATAATAAAGCCATTAACTTTTCTTAGAATAGGCCCCAGTCGCCCCGTTCCCAGTTATACAGCCTCTCCTCTTGGTGGACACTTGTTTGTGGAGTGCTCTATTATTCTCAGATGGGGGGGGGTGTGGGTCTATAGGACGTTCCTGCTGCCCGTGACATAAGGGAGGGGTGCCAGGCGCCAGCGGGTCTGCCGGTAGTAGCTGTGTTTTCAACATCAAGTTTGACAAACCTACCTGTAAAGCTATGTCCAAAAATGCATTTAAAAGAATCATTTGATATTTTGGCAACTACAAATTCTTGCACAGAGTTAGATGAGAGGATTGATATACATCTGATAAACATGAAGCCAGTTAGCTTAGCATAGAATCACCTGGGGGTAACAGTGGTTCCCAGACTCGGTCCCCTATCCCCCCGTTATTACCTGGATCAGGTGTAACTACAGAGGCTCAGACATGCTGGTAGTGGACTTTGTTACTTTTAGACGGAGTCAAACTGCCTGTTGTCCCCTACAAAACACTAAGCTAGAGTCTAGCTTTAGCTTCGGTGGGATCAAGCTCGTTGTCTAAGTCAGCCCTAATTTGAAATCTTGAACAGCTTAAAAGCCGATGAACTAAAGCTAACTCAAGTTAAGTCAGTGAAATTCAACTTGTGTTTCACATGTTTCATGTCATTACTAATCATTACTTACTGTAGCGTTTCCTTCTCACCGCCTTCCCACTCTTTTTACTAACATCCTGACTGTCATCACTGGGTTTCTAACACTAAGTGAGCTGCTGCCAGAATCTGAGAGGTCTTGATGTGTCTTTTCTTTATTTCCCGTCCTGTCCTCTAATCCTGTTCTGATTGTCTTCTTCTCTCCTCTAATTCAGGGCAGAGTTGTTGAGTGAAACTAGTTTCCCTGACTGATCAGGCCCTGCCTTTTTATCCAGGACTGTCCGACTGTCCAACCACTGTCTTCCCTCTTTTTTCCATGTTATTTCCTAAACCTCAAATTTGGACTTAGAATATTTCCCTTTCCTCAGTACTACATCTGCACCTTGTCGGTTTTAATGGGAACCAAGATGTTTCACCCATTTCCCTGACATTTCTCAGTCTGTTCTGTAAATATGGAGTCTTCAAAGACGTGATCAGACCTTTCCTTTAAGGACGGAGGTGGCCTCCTTCATTTTGCCCTGTAAACACTCTGCTATGCCTCCCACACCTCCCTCTGCCTCATTATTAGCTGAAACTTAAATGAGTTGAAACACTTTGTGATTGGATTGCGCTGTCACATATATCCAGTGACCTCTGGGTGTTTTTGTACATGTGTCTTTTTGGGTTAATTTTGTTTTCGCTGTAACTGTACTTTGACTGAAACGTGTCTTTTTTTCCCTTTTGAATTTCAGACCAAATGTTAAAAGTACCCCACCAGAGAAAAGGGAGCAGTACTTGTAGTGTGGGAGAGTCTTCTGGCCTTGCCATGGTTTAGATTCTGTCAACAGACCAAACCCTCTCACTGAGGAATTCAAAACAGACAAAAAGAAAAATTAAGAATAGCAATCTTTGAAGCAAATTCGAGTCTTTGTTGAAAGTTAAAGAAATTGTTTGGGGAGTTTTATTAATCCGTTTTTTGGAAACGGTGGAGGCTGAGAGATGTAATATTATTGTCTGTTTTGTTGACTTTGGGAGAGACAGTTGTTCAGGGTATGTTTTCTATAACATGTTGAATACCCGGTATATGTATACCACTTTTTTTTTTTTTTTTACTACTTATATAATGTTTTACTACAGTGCCTTATAACACGTTTGTGCACATATATGTTTCTGACATGGATTCTTCATCCTCTCCCATCCCATCTGCGGGATGTATGCCCTTGGCTCCTCTGCCAGCCGATCTGGATGCCTTTTGCAATTGTTGGATTTCTGAAAATGAATGTGAAATACTCCACAGTAAAATCATACATATGATAGATGTTCAACATGATGCCTTAGGCCTCTGTTTTTAAAGAGCTGTGTGTCTGTTTTTAAGTAGCCTGGATTGAGGATATACCTAGTACACTTCTTTTTTTGTTTTGTTAAGTGCCACTATGAGTTCGTGTGAATGACAGAGCCGTTGTATTATTGGCTCTAAAGGATGTACTGTATTGTCTGCTGTCTCATGTACTAAGGAACGCCAGTTTGCTGAGTGTTCAAATGCCCTTTTGATGCCTGCATTCATTTACCATGTCGTTCCCTTTTCTAATATTTACCTTCCATGTTGTGTATCATCTCATTTACCCGTCTGTGTCTTTTAGAATAAACAGAGACATAAAAGTGGTTTTGGCTGTGAGTCAGTACTTCTATCAGTTGTTTCCTAACTGTTCACCCATGCCTGACTTTTCGCCCAGTCTCCCCACTCGTTGCTGCTTTCCAGCTCAAATACTTCTGTTGCACCCTGTTGTTCAATAATTGCAGACGTGGAATTCCACTTCTGCTCCACTGGACTGTGGCACATTCTCAGAGGACTCACAAAGGTAACTTGCTCACCACTGCTACAGCTGACAACAAGGCTTCAATTTTCTTGTTGTTTTGTTGAGTTTCACTCATGGACTTTTTGTGTGGCATCACATAAATGAAGGCTTTAATCTGGGCTGACACAGTCTTGTGATTGTCAAAGATTCTACATTTTGATGAAACTGTTGAAACCCCTTATTTCCTTATTTTCCAGTTTCCTGATGGCCTCTAGGTTTGCACTGGTTTATGTTTCATTATAGATGGAGACCCTATTTCAATACTGCTAACATCAGTTTGCAAACTAGTTAATTAGCTGCACATTAAATATGAAGCAGTTTTACCAGCAAACATTACTGAGGTCTAGTCAGTTGCTGGTGTGCTCCTTAAGCTGGAACATGCTTTCTGTGCCTCCCGCAGGTGAGTGTGCTTCAGTTTGTTCATTATGCTGTGAGCCCTGCTCTCGTTCACATTGCTTCTCTCTGACACTGTAGTCACCACTTTGGACTACAGTAGCACAGAGAGTGTAGACGAAGAACACAGGTAAGGCCAAACGTTACAAGTACAGTTAAATTTGCAGCGCGGGTGTTGAGTTCTGCTTGATGTTGTGTTGTTGTTTTTTATAAATACATTAGTTGGTTAAAATTGGTGTGTGTTGGAAAGAGGCAGAGTTGTGTTTGGGTCGGGTTTCCCTTAGACCAAGCTCCCAGGATCAGCCCTGGGCTGTGAAAAGAAACTGTGATAAAAGGGAGAATTATTTATTCTGAGCATCACAAATCCCTCAGATTGACTCTTTTTATGATCTGAATGTGATCCATTCAGTCCAATAATGTTTTTCAAAGTCTAGAAACATCATTCATTTGTGCAGGGAGCTTAAGTGCATGACTGGAAGAGGTTGTGAGTGCAAGTTTATGTTTCCAAAAAACACGGAAGCTTGAGGATCTGTCATCCGCCAATGTTAAACTTTTAAAGAGAGGGATCAAAGGGGGCCATGTTTTGATCTGGTTTTCAGTTCTTACATTACGTCCTATTAGTCAAATACACAAACAGCGCAATATTGTGGTTCAATCGGTTGCTTGATAAAACCCTGGGTGTGTTTTGAGCAATGAGTGTTTGTCATTTGTGAGAGACAGAAAAATAAAGAGGCAATATTTGGTAGCAAAAGATTTAACAATAACCCAATAGAAAAAAATGAAATAAATACAATACTTCTCATGCCAGGAATTAGTTTTGGCTGAACTTTCAAATGCATTCACAAACAGGGAACCTCCAATTAACTTTTTGCAGCAGCTTAATAGTAAGTTGAAAAAGCCTCAACTTCATGCACTCATGTTAATTATGATTCCATCACTTTTTAAAAACCAATTGTTGACTCACTTTCCATTTGTATGTGATACGATCAAATTGATCTATCATAACTTAAATGAGAAAAACATCATGTAACAAGCATATTGCATGGGAAACAACCTGTTCACGTGTCCATATAATGGCACAGCCACCTGTAATGTGAAATGTGCGTGTGGACAGAAGGTTATTAACTTAAATCGAAACATGAAACAATACACAAAAGCACAAAATCTCAGATGATGAAGTAGCTTCATCAAATCGTCTACAGTGTGTTTGAAATGCTGTAACATGTAAACTATTATTTTCAGTGAGACAGACACACAGTTAAGATCAGGTAGTGTGAGAAGACACCAGTGGAGGGAGTAGAGTATGGATGTGAAATCTCACACACGCCTGCCATGTATGGGTGCACCTACGCCACAGCTATACAGTCTCTTCTGCAGCACTGATGTGTGTCATTCACATTTAAGACTATCGTGCAAAAAAACAAAAAAACCAAACACAAACACTGACTGTAGCTGAATACTCGTATACAGAAGCATCTCTGATTTATAGCATGTTCATAAAACTCGCGTCCAAATGAAACACATGTATCTGCAGCAGTCTGCTCTGTCTTTCTGCAAAGCACAAGCTACATGAGAGATGTTTTTTGTGC